>NW_020897717.1:2882306-3179296 GCF_003984885.1 Neopelma chrysocephalum | reverse complement strand
CTTATAACTAAGTTATGTTATTATAATTGAAAACCCAGAAGACACATGAGGACGTTTTGGCTGTTTAGCTGTAGGGTCTGCAAAGATGACATGGTAGCATATTTGTAAGATTTCAGTGGCTAAGGACCTGTGGCATAGTAACTATCACATTTCACCCTGTTTGTTGGTGGTCTTCCGGTCAGAGGTGGAAATGAGAATGGGTGAAGGGAATTCTTGCCTCTGGTACTGGCTCCACCAGCCAAGGGCTGGAGAAAATGGAAAGGAAGTTGTGTTGCTTCTTCCTCTGCAGCCGTCTTTGATTAAATAGTGTTGCCACCACCTCCGTATCTACCCCTCTGACAAGCACTAAATTTGCAAGGAGGTGTTGCATTTCTTGCAGGATCTCACAATACTTTGCGGGTTACGTGCATTTAAATTACGGGATTAATTCTCACAACTACAACTTTCTGTTCTTAAATGAAAGACTGTGCACTAATGAACATGATGTGTGAGAGGATAATACATTTTAGTTTTTGAAATGGGTAAATGTGCATCAACAAAATATAACTGATCAGTTAAATGCCACTGAGATATTCAATGGCCTGAGGTTGTATGAAATGCATTTTATTGAAAGATGTTGCATTTGGTAACATAGTTCCTCTGGACAGTAGAGTGATTTCTTAATACTGTTTGTGGAGGAACACCATCATCCTTCTGGAAAGATACAAAGTAATTAGCTGAGAGGGATGAAGGGAAATACAGTCCTGTGGGAATAAAGTCAAGGCCCTGTGGCTCCTGCTCCGTGGTTTGTAAAACTGAGCAGTTCTCTGTTCTGTCCTCCCCGGTGGCTTCAACTTGAAGTTCAGTTTTCTGTGGCTCTGGCCATGTTTTGGAGGCTACTTTGTCTTTTTGCTGTTCATTTCGAGTCTCTGGAGTCTGTGTAAAGAAATGTTATTTAGTTGTCAGCCACGTGGGGGAGTTTAAGGACTACGTTGTGAAAACTGGAGAGAGAAATGTTTTGTGGCTGACAGAGAGTGGATTTATAATGAGCTGCAGTGTATTCTAGATTTTAATTGTGTGCTTGCTAAACCAAACACATTTGTGCTTTTCCAGAAGGAAAGCTTTGAGTTTGTTGTTGAGTTTTTCTTAACTGTTTTAAGACACATGAATTAAGAACAGCAGGTACTGTTTTAGAAGCAAAAATGAAGTTCTGTGATTTGCTGATGCTTCTTAGTGTGTAAAATCAAATTAAAGGAAGAACATTCTTCCCCCAATAAAACATGGTAGCGCTTAATTTTATGCTGACTTCTGAAATACAATTGTCAGAATTACGGTATTCAACTAAATCCATATTTTAATTTCATTTTTTTTTGCAGTAACCTGAGTCTGAGAAGCAATGTATAGGTATATTTAGACACAGGAAGAAAGGAAGATAAGAGTAGTCAGCCTGAATCAGACCACAAGTTTCTTTAGCATAGATGTGTCTTCTTCTGTTTCCTTGTTATTCATTTTCATCCTTTGACATGCTGCCTCCTTGTCTTTGATTTTGTTATGCCCGAGATTGTTTTTGGTTTTCCTCTGCCCCGCCCCATACCTGTAACCCCTACCTCCTCCTATCATGAGGAAGAGGCAGAACCTAATTTACTGCTATTTTTTAGTTGGTTTCGTCTTTTCAACCCTCCAAAATCTGTACTACCAGCATTTTTATAATCATGATGCTATTCCTCACCTACAGTTCTCCAGACTGTTTATAAATATGTTGAAACAAACTTTGATTTGGCACAGATCCCCAAGGGAAGACCTGGACTCCACAGTGGAGTGGACAAACTTGCTTGTTGATTGATTTGGAGGAGTCTGGGTTTGTGAAGCAGGTTTTCCAGTTACAAAAGCTCTCTGAATTCTTTCTGAGCATAACATATTTACCTGTGTGTCCTCTGATTCTTTGAATTTTCCTGATGCACCAAAAATATCAGGCTTTCCAGCCTGCAGTTCTTCACATCTCTTCTGAGGCTATTAAAAGAAAATGTTTTCACATTTCTTGTCTTCTGGTCCTCATGGACCAACGCAGTTTGAAGCAAGAGGTGACTCACCACAGCTATTCAGCTATTTCATCCTTGGAATTCCTTTAGTATTCCTGGATGAATTACCATCTGGTCCTGGTGATTTGCAAGTGTTGATGTTACAGTTCTTGGGATGCACAATAAGGGATTAATGTTTGGTTTTGGCTGGTGTAGAAACAGAAAGTAAGCTGAAAGCATAATTGATGAAGAATGAGTAAGGAACTGTAGACTTGAAACTATCAGTTCAACAGGAGACTCCTACCATAATACAGCTGCTAGCTTTTCCTTCTTCTCTGTTCAGCTTCCTCAGATTAGCATGGATACATCTTTAAAAGAAACCTAACCTACTCATGTGCCTCTTCAGATGCTTTTTCTTGTGTGTACATGGTTGGTTTTGTAACAGATTTCTCAGTCAATCTGTCATTTGCATTCCTGACCACATTGGATATGTGCTTTGCATTGAAAGATAATCTGTAAACAAAATTGGCAACTTGCAGTGTGAAAACAGTTCATGACAGAAGGACTTGTAGTTAAGAGATATCTGTACAGAAGTAGAGGAGCACGTGTCGGTGGGATAGCAGGTTTAATGCTGGGAAGGATTTGAAGCAGTGGAAATTAAAGCAGGCAGAACACACTTCCACTGATGAACTAAGCACTTCGGCTTAGCCTGTTTCTAAATGAACTGATGTTCTGGTTATGCCGCTGGGACACAATTTATTTTTGCAATTATCTATTGAGCAGTTTCTTTATATACCTTTGCAGCTTCCTGTAGACGTAGCATAGGTATTTAAAAAGAGACTTAGTCAGGATGAGGTGTAATGAGGCTCTTTTCCGAAAGGAAACAACTTTCTCATTTGAGTTAGTGTGCTGTATTCTTTGCACTCTCTGACTAGTAATCTTGTTTTTCCAATGTTCTCCTTCATTTTACTGCTTTAGAGAGGATGGCTCTGAAGCGGCCTTGTTGTACCTCATTTGGTATAAATCCAACTCCACAGTGTAATGTTTCATGAAATTGTCGTGTTCATAGGAAAAACAGTCCCTCCCTCCATCTGCCGCTGGCGTATGCTCACCTAGAAGGGAGCAGAGCACTTCAATCCAATACTGCAGTTGAGTGAACCTTGGCTAGCAATCCTTGCCCTAGCCCAAACACTGTCCTCTGAAGATAGTTGCATGGGAAATGAACCATGAGCTCCCTTTCCCTCTGAGAAAAACAGCCTTACAGGAGAAGAACTTGGGTGAATGGATTCTATTGCCTTTGTGGGGTGGCTTGTTGTCATTTAACTGACTGACACAGAAAATTAGCCTTTTCTGAGTTTTGGATAATTCCGAAAATAAGTCTGGTTGGTATAAATGGACACTATTTTCCTGTCTTCTGTTGTGATTTTCTGCATATTGCTGGTAGAAGTGGGAGAAGGTTGGGCTTTGGGTCTAATGAATTCATAGCTTGGCAGGGAGATTTTTGTCTGGAACATTATCTATTGTTGGTGATCCATATATAAAAATATAGAACTCTTAGAAATGCAAAAATGAAGAGTGGGAAATTGGCCAGTATTTGTGATAAATTTCATACTATATATTCTGTACAGATCACCTCCAAGTCACCGACCTAATTTCCTGTCCTGTTAATCTATGGTGATGAAGCTTGAGGTATGAAAGCACTTTTGTTTACTTGTAGCTATATGACCCTGCTAATTTGTTCAGTAGGTTTGGCTTTGGATGGTTGCTGAATGGAGAGCCTTTCAGGAAAAGAACTAAGTTCTGCTGAGGGTGGCATTCTGCATAGTCGTAGTACCTGGAAGGGTGCTTTTTGTAGGTGTTGAGCTTATGGATGAGATCTAAACCCAAGGCTCTTTATCTATGATCATCAGGGAAAAGAAGATGTTTGCTTGTCCTTTTTGGGAAGACTTGACATTAGATAGCTGTTCTCAACATAAATGTGTCCATATGGCTCTTTTTGTTCATGTGCATTCTTATCAGAGAGTATCTGGAAGTTAAAGGAGATGAAGAAAAATTATTTTCTCATCTGTTGGTTTCCGTTAACATCTACATTTCAATTATTGCTCTTTGTTCTGGCCTTTAATCATATACCTCTATTGTTTGTTGCGGGAAACAGGAAAACAAGAGAAGAAAAAATAAGACAACCAAAATTGATTGACCTTTCCAAGAGCAAGAGGTGGAGATTTGGATTTGAATACAGTACCAGAAATTTGTTTTCTCTCTGTCTTTAATTGATTGGATTTCAGGTTGATTATATGCCCTTCAGCATAGAGACCTCGCTGCATTTTAATGCTCACAATTGGTTTCTTTTCCTCCAGGAGTTTAAAAGAGATATAATATTCTCTGCTGCTTCTGAGCAGTAATATGCATTGCCAAATGGTTGTTGTATTCTACTTTGCAAGTGGCTAAGCATCCTGCCTATGCTTGCCAAAATCTGTGTTTGACTTTTTTGCCCATAGTGTTTTGAGTGAATGTTTCTGTATTAACAGTAGCCTGGTTGTTCAGTGGGTTTGGTAGCATAAGATGCTCTCAACTGATGGCTGCCGTACAGCTGGATATATCCTTTATATGCACTAAAAAAAAAGAGATTCTTTTTTATAGGCATAAATTTTGAGGGTTGTTTTCTTCGATACTTGTTTATTTCTGTTGTAACCTCCCGGTTCCGGTGTTGTGTGAGACATATGGCTGCTTCTGAACTTCAGAAATCTGTCGCTGACGTGGAAGGGGGAGTGAGGGAAATGCGAAAACAGTATGGGTGACAGTTGATTTATAAAGGAACTGATGATCTTTTAATTCATCTTGTCAGGGTGCCTGCTGTCTTCTTAGCAAAGTAGTTACATAATTGAGAAGGAATTGGGATGTGAGTCATTTTCCATCAATTAATAGCTGGGATGAATCCATGACCTGAGATCCGCATGCTGTTCTTAATATCTGCTCAGAAATATGATCACAGGCAGCTTTTATTATAGTGTGGTTCCCTCCTTTATTTGAATAATCAGAAAGTGCTGAGCTGGTGTTCTTGAAAATGAATGATTTTGTTCCTGATAGCTCTAAGTGTCACCTTCCATTTTCATTCCTCTGAAATGTTATCTTTTTTACTGCTGTGTTTCAGTGGTTTTCTATGCGTCAGTTCTGAGGGTCAGGGGAGCCTGAGACTGTGGCCCAGCTTCTCAGTGAGACTGAAGGGTGCCTAGTGTAGTTGTTGGAGAGACTTTTATCAAGGCATCAGTACCATCTGTGTACTGGTTTAATCGGGTCCTGTTACTGGAAAGTGTCTGGTGATATGCAAGTGATATAGGGTGAGAACAAGGGGAATCTCAAGGTGGACAAATTGATCAGAAAGAAATGAGAGAAATTCTTAGCTTAATTATGCCTTTGGTGGTGCATGAAGTGTAAAAAAAGTATATAAATACCATACTTGGCAGAAAGGGAATTGATTTTTTGACATCAGCATTTGAAGTCCATGTTACTGATATGGGCAAATAGATTACATGCACTTAATTATAACTTGAGAAATCTGGTAGATACATGTTTCCCTATCAGAGGCCTTGTCTTAACTCCTCTTTTTCCTCTGTAGAACTTCTGTTTGTTAACTCATGTTGATGAAAAATTTGGGTGGCTGACTGTAAATGTTGCTTGAAGTGCTCATGTCAGTTGTTCTCCATGTCCTCCATCCTGCGTGGTCACTTCTTCCCACTTAGCAACACAGAGAAGAGAATAGAGGTCTCAAATGCAAGGCCAGAGAGTGCTGCTTTATGGCAGAACCTCTCCAGGCCTCCTCCCAGGGTCTTGTGTTTGCATCTTAGGTTATATACAGGGATACTTCTTTCAGTGTTGATCTTAGTGACTGCTGGGAATGAGGACAGGGAAACAGTATCTTTGGCTACAGGGTATCTGTATGAAATGTATGTGTATCCCATTTCTTGCTTTTTATATGTGTCTTTTGTCTTTTGCATTAGAAATTCCAATCTTGTCTATTCCAGAAGCCTTTGTATCTCAGTATTAGGCCTGTGACAATAGAGGTAATAAGGAAAAGAAATGTAATTAACTGAGAGGGGAAATGATTTGCATTCAAGTTATTTACAATGCCCTTTTTGCTTGTGTCCAGGACCCATTTAATTCATTTTTCCAGGAGAAAAGCTCTTGGGTGAGAAAAGAGTTGCTTAAGGTTTCAGAAGATTTGCATCCCACATTCATGAATCACCCAAGGAATCTCGCAGCATTAAAAGGGGAAATAAAAATTGAAAGTGCTGATTTGGAGGGAGGGGAAGAAGGAAAAGCAGATAAACCTTTACTAGGTAGTGTTCATATGCAATAGAGAAGTTGTGGAGAACCCCAAACTATCTGCTTTCGCTTTGTCCATCGCTTGTTATTGACAATATCTTTTCAACTTATCTACTCCTTTCAATTTTTGAAAGTGTGCTGGTTTTGTCTTTTCTGGGTTTTAGAGGAAAAGGGGAGCCAGTGACTGAGCTGAGTTGGTCCTCCTGCCGGCAACTTCTCTACCAGTCAATGGCCATCATCCTGGCTCACACAGGCTTTGAGTGTGCCAATGAGAGTGTTCTGGAGACCCTGACAGACATTGCCCACGAGTACTGCTTGAAGTTCACCAAACTGCTGCGCTTCGCTGTGGATCGAGAAGCTCGACTTGGGCACACTCCTTTCCCTGATGTCATGGAGCAGGTCTTCCATGAAGTGGGCATTGGCAGCGTGCTCTCTCTGCAGAAGTTCTGGCAGCACCGCATTAAGGATTATCACAGCTACATGCTTCAGGTGAGAACAGCATGGGGACCCGACAGCACCAAGAAATGTACCCCCAGTACAATTGCTTATTCCTGTGGCAAGTCCTGAGTCTTACTGAGGTGAAATCCAATTAGAAAACCTCCTGGATGCGGAGGGGAGTCATCAAGGGAAAGAGAAACAGGATTTTTTTGACTGGAAGACAGAGCCCCTTATTTATGTCCCTACTTGAGGCTAAGGATGCTCTACTGATCGCTTGCCTGAGTTTAAGGAGAGCTCTTGAATGGCCCAGACAAAAATATCAAGTAGAGGTAAAATCAAAACTGACTGATAAACTGAATTTTCTGCTTTAATGGAATATTTGGCTGGTTAACATTTCAGAAAACAAGTAAGGAGACAAAAATTACTAAGCTGTGCAGAAGTTTGTGTTTGCTTAAGCAAGGGGTGACTTCCTTAAGCTTTAGTAGGAGTATAGGGTAGTATTGTGCTGATCTGACTTGTCACACAGGTGCTACCTTCCACTGTAGAGGAGACTGTGCTTCTGTTGAGAAAGAAGAGGAATTGTTAAATAAGAGGCATCCATAAATGTAGGTTGTAAGAATAAGGGTATGGTTTCTCTCTCGGTCCAGCTATTCTAAGAAATTAAACATGCATTTTATTTGAATGCTATGAGGCTGCCTGTTGTGGACTTGGAGAAATGCAAGGATTTGAAGTGGAAATCTTGCTCCTACTTATCAAAAGCAAGGCTTGAATCAAGTAGGTAGCCTGTGACCAAAACAAAACCTGCCATTCCTTCTTCCTTATGAGTGCCAGTAGACTCATTTTGGAGCAGCTGCCTTGTGCTCCTGCTTTTCCCAGGGCTGACACCTTGTGGCTTACAGAGGCAGTGAAAATCAGAGACTCATGTAAGTGCATGTAGTATGTAAGTTGTGATGGATTCTGAGGTTTGTGCTTAAAAATAACATCATCAAGATCTGTCTTCATTAAAACATTCCTGTTCAGAAAACCAGTTGTGTTCATTTTTGTTCAAATGTTTTTATTCAGATATTCTGTCTTTTTGAATTTGGGCTTTCTGCGTCGTTCTGCTGATGCAGTTTTCTCTCATCCTGCAGCCAGTCGTTGTCTTAGTGGTTTTGTTCTTTATACAGGGCCGAGGTCCACAATAGCCTCTGTATTTGGGAGTATATCTAGAAGGGGAAAATAGGCTTTGCTATTCTTTTTCCTGCTTGCTTCTGTTGTTAAAAAGCCTTTCCTGAGCACAGTTCATTGACTGTTGGGATTTAGTTGTATAAACAAGCGTTTGTTAGAAGCAGATAAAATCTGAAATTTTTAAAATTAATTGCTTACTCTTGTTAACTTTCTGGAAGTACAGGGTAATTCTAAATCTCATTCCTGTATTTGTTCCACTTCTTTAACTGGAGAAAACTTCTGTGTTTTTTGCTGTGAATTTGTCAGAAGGTACTCAGGCTTTGCCCAGTGGTGACTGCAGAGCTGATGAAGATGTGAAGTGCTGGGTTTTTAATGCTGGGGTAAATTTGTTACTGGCGGATGGAGGACAATCTTATAGGTAAAACCAAAGAGTAAGACAGACACTTTGCTTTTGTTCCTTGCTCTTTTTAAATTTCTGGACCTCATCATCTCATCTCTGTCTGAGAAATCTTTATCAATGAGATGGTAATGGATTAAACCTCTTATTAAAGCCCCTTGTTACAGGACAGAAGGTGCACTTAAAAGAGGAAAAAAAAATCTTTCCTGTGTAGCTAGTAAGCTGTTTACTTTTTGTTTGGGTCAGATGTTAATAACATTCTGGGAACAGAGTGCACTGCAATGTAATTGCCATCAGAGTCTCTGAAGTCATTCTCACCTTTCTGGCCTCTTCTTCACCCACTGATCTTGGACAGGTTAGCAAGCAGCTCTCTGAAGAATACGAGAAGATTGTCAACCCTGAAAAGGCAGCAGAGGACACAAAGCCTGTGAAGATTAAGGAGGAACCTGTGAGTGATATTACTTTCCCCATAAGTGAGGAGTTGGAAGGAGATCTGGCTTCTGGTGACCAGTCTTTGCCTGTTGGAGTCCTTGGAGCTCAAAGTGAGCGCTTCTCGGCCAACTTGGAAGTAGAAGCTTCCCCGCAGACATCAGGTAGGGATTTCTTGCTGCTCCTGGAAACAGTCCATTAGCAATTCCTTGTGATCTTCTTTCCTCTGGGTAGTTTTAGATTCACGATCAGAGATTCATGTTATTGAGAGGTTGAAGGTCATGTTCCTAAGGTAGTTTAGGCACCAAATGACTTCTGGAAACGCAAATGATGCTTGCTGCTGTTCTCCATGTTCAGAACAGCAGTGACAATCATTGTATTTTGAAAGCTTATCAGTGACTTATGTGAAATAGGCTCATGGAAGTCCCTCCCAGCATCTCTACCCCAAAGCCTGCTGTTGTTAGCTGAGGCCATGGAAAGTGAAATGGTGAGTGACGTAGTGGGGTTATGGAGACTGCACTTTTTTCCTCAAAGTGCAATTCCTTGAATTTGGCATTGAAGCACACTGGTGCTGCTGTGCCTTTTCTATATCTATATACAAGTTTCATTCTGTTCTATATTTAGTAAAGCTAAACTACCTGTGAAATTAAGAAGATATTAATCTTCCAAAGAAAGGCAGTTTTAATTTTGCATAGAACCTTCTGAACTCTGGAAATCCCTGCAATAATAACTGTTTCACTTAAAAATCTGGTTTAAAAACAATGAAGCCTGTCCTATTAACCCTAAACTAAGTAGCATATATAGTGAGGGTAGAGTATACCTCTGAGTCTGTTAGTTTTTTTACATTGTGCTGAGCTTTAAGAAAGCACAAATCCATCTGATGTTTTTCTGAAAGCTCCTACCGTTTTTCATAGCACCTCCAATATGTGAATTGTTTGCATTTTTGTGGGAGAGGGAACAGCAGACTCCTCTGGCCCATCCGGGATTGTGAGTGATTCATCTGAAAAGTTTTGTATTAGCATTTACCACTTGAGACCCAGAGGTTAGCATGCTTGCTGTATATTAAATGCCTCTTGCCTCTCTGATACCAAATTGATGTTTTCTAATTAAGAATACAAGTGCTCTGTTCCTTCCTGAAAATCCCTCTTCAATTCATAAGAGCCTTTGGAAATCTCATCACTGTGAGAAGTCCCAGTCTAGGGCTGGGCAGGCTGGAGAGTGTAATACCGTAAGGAGCAAGAAAAAACTGCTGCAATTAGGACCCCACCCTCTCAAAAATACAGGTGTGAGGCCCAGAGGGAGGGCAGTAAGCCTTCAGTGTCTGATGGCAAAACTCTTGTTACAGCCTTCCCCGTTCCTTTTGTGTTTCTGCTCATGCCTGATGTTGCAGTTGTGGGCTAGTTGCTTAATTTCATTGCAGTTGGAGAATGGATGCAAAATTGGGGACCTTGTTCCTCCACCTATCAGGATAACATGAGGATTAGCTTATTTGTAAAGTACTTTGAAGTTAAAGTGCTTTGAAGATGAAACATCCTGTGTTGATGCTTAAGTACTTTTAGTCATTAGTGACACTCTCAGTGATAGGTGACAGGGCTGAATGGAGTAAGAGCAATTGATGGAAAGACACAATTTAGTTCAGTGAGCATCTCTGATTATTGTCTAGACTGGAGCTGTACCTGTGGAACTGATAGCATTTTAATGATGTGTCCATTGTTGTTGAGAGGGATGCATTTACTTATGATTAACATAAAAAGGACTTTTCATTAAGGCAACTGAGCTAATGTGGGCTGTGTTGCCACAGAGGTCTCATAAACCCTGCTTTGGGTTAGCTGCTCTGGAAAAGATTCCTGACTTCTTCATAAAGGAGAGTTCTCAGTACAGACGTGCTGGGAGATTTCTTCTCTCTGTAATTGCTACTAATAAGGGACTATTGTTACTCATGTATTGATAATAGGGAATAATAGTAGGTTTGGCTCAGTACAAGAGGTTAGGTTGTGCATTCAAACTGTAGCCGTGCTCCTTGAGACGCAAGGTTTGGAAAACTCATTAAAACTGGTTTCCTATTTTGCTTGGCAAGTTTGTGTGTGGTTTTTTTTTTTAATTAATTAATTTATTTATTTTTAGTTTTATTTTTACTTATTTTATTTTCCATGTGAATTTTATGCCACACAAGAGGGACCAGATTTAAAAGTGAGAAGATTTCATGGTTCAGTTTTGGGCTGTTTATGCCCATCTCAGCAAGGAGCCCAATTAGTGCATTTTTAAGAGGATTTTTGTGTCTCTTAACACTGTAAATAAAGAGAAATAATGCAATCTGTAATTACTACTCTTGGGGAGAAAAACATTTGCTGTTATCAAGAAATATGATTTCATAATATTGTACAGAAAATCGTCAATCTGCTCAGATTGCACACTAGTCCAAAAGTTTTTTATAAAAAAGGCGGATGGGGGAGAGCTATTTCCCATGAGTGTGTCTGTGAGGTTCAGCCAAAAGAATTTCTTTCTGTTGTGCTGAAGCATGGGATGAGACCTGTGGGTGTTGAATACAAGGAGGCAGGCAGGTGGCTGACTGCAGCTCTGATGTCCCTGCATTTCAGTGCTGAAAATGGTATTTGAGACTGTTCATCTACCTACTCCTCTGCCCTCTCACTTCACCTCCCCTGCAGAAGTCCAGTATGTCTGACAGTTGCAAGGACCTCGTAATGACTTCTGGACTGCCTCAAAGTCCTGCTTATGCAGGGTCTAGTTCACGTGCTGTTGGTGTACTCACTGTTGCTTAGGTACTCCTCCTGGAGAGTCATGTGAAGTTGTTTCTCATGGAGAAAATGACATGGAGGCTTGCAGTGAAAGGATAGCATGTTTTTTAGAGTGGCAGTTGCTGGGCTGTTAGAACAAAAACGCCAACAGTTTTTTTTTTTAATTAATCACAGGGCTTGTTGCATTTTGTTTGTTTTCCCCCCAGCCTAGTTTACCTGTGGCTTTGCTTTTGATCCGTCTTTATCAGTGCTGCTGTCCCTTGTATCTGCATGCTGTTTATGATTTATCTTTTTACTTAGTTATTACTGTGTGCTTATTCTTTTTCTAGGGGCTGAGGTGAATGCTTCCCCACTCTGGAACTTGGCACAGGTGAAAATGGAGCCACAGGAAAATGAGGAGGGTAATGTACATGGCCATGGGGTCCTAGGCAGTGATGTCTTTGAGGAACCAATGTCAGGCATGAGCGAAGCTGGGATGCCACAAAGCCCCAATGGCTCTGAGAGCAGCTACGGTTCTCATTCTGCTGACAGTCTGATGGGATCCTCACCTGTCTTCAACCAGCGCTGTAAAAAGAAGATGAAGAAGATGTGAGAAGGAACATTCTTTTTATTTAGTCCTGATGGTATTTAATAGACTGGAAATGAACCAGGAGAGTACTGTGATGGCTATGATTCTAACACAGGGCTGGCCCTGGTGTATGAGGGACCTCATACATAAAGTTACTGTGAGAGGTTTGATGTGTAGTGCACTTCAGCTCCCCTCTTTGCTGGCTTCTGTACTCCATCCTGACTCATGAGATAGAAGATCACCCATTACGTTTGACGGTGGCATGGCTTGCTTTGGCAGATTAATGAGGAACATACCAGTGAAAAGTAGCTGTGAGGAGGTTTGCTAAGTCACAGAATCATTGAATAGTTTGGTTTGAAGGTACCACATGATGTTTCTACTCCAACCCCCTGCTCAAAGCACAGCCGTTTAGAGCAGATTGCTAAGGGCTTTGTCCATTTGAGTTTTGAGTATCTACAGGCATAGTGATGCGAAACCTCTTTGGGTAACATTTCCCCACATTTGACAACCCTCATAGTAAGAAAAAAAATATTCTTGCATCTAGTTGGAATTTCCCGTGTTCCAGCTTGTCTTCATTGCCTCTTGTTCTGTCACTGCTCATCTCTGAAGAGTCTGACTGTCTTCTCTAACCTGGCTATTAAGTGACTATATACAATGAGATCTCTCTCTAGCCTTTTCTCATCTTAAGTGTGAAGAAACCGTGTTCCCTGAGCTCTCCTTGCTCATCCTGTGCTCCAGCTCCCTAACCAGTTCTGTGGCCTTCCACTGAAATTGCTGCAATGCCCTTGTGAAGGGGAGCACAAAAGTGGATGCAGCCCACCAGACACAGTCTCACAAGTGCTGAATAAAGAGGAATAATAATTTTCCTCAATGTGCTTGCTTCCCTCGTGCTTGCTGACTGTTGGGAGCAGCAAGAGAGTCTTAAGGTAGGGTACTGCAAGTTAGAGAGCCATCGCTGATGATTATGATGACCTAGCAAAGATGCTGTAGCATGGTCTCACAGTCCCAGCTCACTCAGTGCCTTCAGATTAATCCTGTTGGTTCCAACTGGCTTAAGTTCTTGCTAACTGAGTCTTCATAGGTAAAGCTTTATTCCCACACACTGATTGAAGGCCTGGGGACCTGACAGGCCTTAAGGCAGAACTTATCAGTAAACACAAGCAGAAAAGGTGTTGCGTACATCAGCCACAAAGTACAAAGAACATCCTTTGTCACCATATTGCCTGCATTGTTGAACAGTAAACCCATATTTTCTTATAGTTTCTTTTGGTTCCAGTGTACTTATAGAAGCCTTTCTTCACATCTCATACCAGTTTCAACTCCAGCTGAGCTTTGGCTTTCCTAATTGTTCCTGCATGCTTGGGCTGTGTCTCTATATCCCTGCTGGCAAGCCCATCCTCACTTCCACTTCTGTGTACCTTTTTGTTTGTGTTTGAGCTCAGTCAGGAGTTCCCTGGTCATCTTTGCTGGCCTTCTGTCATGCCTGCTTTAATTTCTGCTTGTCAGATAGGACTGTTTTTCTACTTCGAGAAAGCTGTCTTTGAAGATAAGGCAGCACACTTGGGTTCCTTTGGGCAGCCAGGATAGTCCCTCATGAAATCCTGCCAAGACATTCCTTGAATAAACCAAAATTTGTTGACCTGAAGGTACAGGACTCTGTCTTGTAAACATTTCTCAGGATTTTAGATGCCACAATTCCATGTCTTCTGCAGCCAAGACCTTCACATTCTCCACCAGTTTTTCCTTGTTAGAAACAAGTCAAGCAGAGCTTATTCCCTAGTTGATTTCTTGATCATCTAGTCAGGGAAGTTGATGCGTTTTTTTGGAGAGAATGAAGCAGCTTTTAGTATTGGTGTGAGCCCGTAGTGGCAATGCAAACTTTTCCTTTGCTGTCATTGGCTTGAGTGCAGCAACTTCAGACTGGGTGAGGTTTCATATTCAAAGTTGTTATCTTGACAACTTAGTCTGAAACAGAATCTATTTTGCTGCTTGCTTTTATGGCTCAGCTGACTGATGGCATTTTTTTTGTTCTGCACAATCCTCAGTTGATGAACTCGGTCTTTAACTTGATTCAGTGTGTCTCTCTCTCAAAAGGGCTGGAATGAACGTGAATCAAGAATGAACAGCCACTTAAACTGGCTTTATACCTGTAACCCCTTGGGATGTTTGAGGGAAATTTACCAAACCTCCCATTTATCCTTACAATTGCAGGTTTATCTTTTGAAAGAATGAGCTTCAGGCATAGTATTTTTGTTTCTCTATAACGTGCCTGGCCTTAATTCTTTTTTCCTAACTGTATTTCTCTTCCACTTTATAGAAGTGGAAGCCAAACATAAAATTCCTCAGTGTCTAATAAGAATGTGTGACGACACGCTTTTATGGACAATGGAGTTAAAATTGTCCAGCACAGTTTTAAAGTTTTCTCCTGGGAGTTCAATTCTCACTATTTTAAGCCTAGTCAGTAGTAGAAGAGCATACCAGGAAATCTTTATTTTGATTCCCCCTGAGTCACCATTAGGCAATCTGCAATGTCCCTGTTTTCTCAGCTGTAAAAAAAGAATAGTCATATTTGCCTTTCAGAAGTATGTTTGAGATTTAGTTACTATGCAAAAAAAGGCACTGTGATCATTCAGAGAGTTTTGAGAGAGTCGTGAGCTTTTATTCGATTCTGGTAGGACTGTTGCTGGCTGGAGAATGTTTAGATGGTCACTGAAATGTTACAGTCCTATATGATACAGGTTTTAAGCAAAACTGCTGATCACAAAGAAGTACAGCACAACTCTGCTGTTCAGGTACAAGAAAGGCATTTGAGGTGGTATCTTCTCAGCTTTAGATGTCTGCATCTAATTTTTTTCCTCTGGGCTCCATTTGCAGCTGAAGAGAAATAGTCATTCTTAAGTCACTGTTCTTTTGGCCTTGAAGTAGAAGTATAAAGCGAGTCAAATGAATGGCATTTTTAGAAATGTCTATTTTTCCTTTGTGTGCTCATAGAGTGAGTTCAGCTTGACTACCTCTGCTGAAGATATCCACACCATCAATATCTGACATAAGGGATCAGACTTTAGCCCTTCCTGTGTGGGAATCAGAGGAGGCTTCCTCCTGCTAGGCCAGTGCTTTTGCTTTTCTTTTCTACACATTTAGCAGAGTTTGCCATTCAAATGGCCGTAAGGGGCTAAGAGCAGGCTGCCCATCTCAGCTAAACCAGTAGACCCAGTGTTCTCCACAACATACAGAATGTAGAGTGTGCTAGGCTGGGGCCTCGAAGCTCAGCCTGATTTGGCCCTTATGTCTGATACTGTGTGAGAGCACCTGTCATTGGGCTTTTCTCTATAGATGCTTTGCAAACAGGTGTATTAAAGTATTCTTGAGGCCAGGGCACTTATGCAAAGTCTGTTGCACTATTTTCAGGAGCTGAATGACAGAGTGACTGCTGCCAGCATCGCTTGCTCATTTGCAAGATTTCAAGTGGGCTAAAAATGAAAATCTAGTGTTCTCCAGGACTTTGGTTAAACCTCCGAAGTGTTAATCTGAAGTGCTTTCTCTGTATTTCTCATGTGCAGATGTTCTTTCTTTCTTTTGTGATTTTTTTCATTTCATGTCCCTTTTCCACACCCATTTCACCCTATAACACACACTGCAACAAGCCAAGCCTGAGTGCTTCAAGTGTATTTAAATACAGTGGAAATTCACCTTCCTTTGATTCAGCTGTGTCATTGCAGTGTAAGGAAGAAGTGTCATTGATTCTCTTTGGGATGCATGTTTATGCAGAAGTGAGAAATCCATCAGCATCGCTTACATACTTAAAAATGAAGGCAGAGCAATAGGTGTACCTCCTGTTCCCACATTATGCTTAGGGTTGCTGCTGACATTTGTGTGCTTGAAGTTTCCTCTTATGCATGTGGAAGCTTCACCTTCTGGGTGAGCCCTTCCCCTCTGAACATTTATGGTTTTTAGATTTACAGTAGTGTTCATCATGCATGAAATAGTGAAATTTAAAATCCAGCTCACAAAGTCAGATACAGACAATATGCTCTTTTGATGAATCAAATAAGATTTTGCTAGGTGTTAATGCAGCCTCGGGCAACTAGTGAGGTGTTCATTGACCATGTAATCCCCAAATTTTAAGCCACTGTGAGATTATGCAGTGGGTTGGAATGAAGCTCTGCTCTTGCAGTTGTTTTTTGCTGCTCGCTGGTAAAGCACTCTGCTGACCCACCTGCTTCAGCAGTCTGCACTTCTGATAGTTCTTTCATCTTTTCTCCGTTCTCTTTCCAAAGGTGGGTGGATGAAAAATTGGAATATTGAGTATTGACCATGTCCATATCCAGTAGCATTGATGTCTTTTAGTGATTTAGTTTGCCATGATTGAAATTGGTGGGAACTTTGATATCAATTTGGAGAGCAAGATCTGTGAATTACTTGGCTTTTGAAGTGTTTTGCATAGGAATCATACAGAATTGTAGTTGAGAGAGCACTGTGCATCATATTCCTTTTTCCCTCTAGCAATACCTTTTTATTCCTTTTGAAGAGTTTTGCCTGGTATCTAACGAAGTTCTGTGTATAAATGGCAGTGTAACAACTGTAGTATACAGCACAGTGTCAGACTGTGCTACCTAGGGATTTAATTCTGAGGCCATCCATGCTAATTTCAATATTCATAATGATGTGCAGAAAAAGAGATGTTTGCTGCATAGAAATTTACAATTTAAAAAGAAAATAGGAAAATAAGATTAGGTAGGGGAGGTGAGGCCAATCTGATTATGTGCTCAGTTCTGAGACTAATGCAGGTGTTATGTGTGAAGGATGTTTTACTTAAAATGTTTTTGTACATGCATGTGAACAAAATATGTAACTTTGCTTGTGTTTATATGGAACAAAATTGCTTTGTAATATTTCAGGGTTGGGTTTTTTCCTTGCTCTCCTGGAGAGAGTTTCTTTGTAATTTCTAATAAAATAAAATAAATAAACTACTCAGAAATAAAAATCCTGAAAGTGTTGTGTGGATGTTTTGGTTTGTTTTGAAGAATGGTGCTGTGAATGCAAAGTCTGCTCTTGGGGTTCTCTCTACCCTGACGTGGGATCTGAGTAGACCTTTTGCAGCCCTAAATGAAGGTCTGAGATGATATATCAGTGTTAGTGTCACAACCAGGAAGACAAGATATATTATTCCAGGAAGTGGCCAGAGAAAATGCAAGTCTTATTTTTCACAGGTGCCAGTGTTAGTGAGCCCCTGAAGTGATATTAGAACCACAGTGCAAGTATTGGTATTCATCTAGCATAATCAAGTGCCGTTTCTGGAGCAACTGCTTATATATACTTCTACTCCTTATATTAACAGACTGCCTAGGAGCCCTGCTCCAAGCCGTGTGCTTTGCTCTTTTATGTGCTGGTCTACTTATTTTACATTCTGCTCTTTTTTTCTGGGAGACTGCTTTAGACTGCAGTGAATGAAGCACAGCATATTTTCCCCTCTGCTCTGTCTGTCATGGTAGGACTGAGGAAGGAATGTTTGGCACTTGATAGCACTGCTAAGCAATTGCAAATAACACACCATGAATTAGGATATTGGCTTGTGCTGCTTGCCAGGAGAGAGGGAATAATAACCATTGTGCTTCCCATCACCCTTGTACCTAGCAGCAGCTGTGTGGGACGACTGCTCTCCTCCCAGGCCTATACTGCTGAATTAATTTCCCGGTCTGCATGTGCGTCTTGGGCTGTACTTTCCACTTCCCTATCAGGACCTGGAGGCAGAGGACAGCAATCACCCCTTCCCATTCCATCCCACCGGTTTAAGGCCTGATCCCAGTTCTACCTCCCTCTGCTCTAAAAACCTGGATAGTCCGTGCTGCGGCAGCCTCGGTGCTGCGGCAGCCGAGAGCCTTGTTGGCAGATGGTCCTTTCCAACCCAGCTGATTCTATGATTCTGTCATCTCGGGGTGGGGGCCGACACCCCGGTTCCTAGGCTCGCTGTGCCCCGGCTCTCACCCCCTGCCCGGTGCGGGTGCGGCTGGGGCCGCGTGGTGGTGCTGGACACACGCCGCTGCCGGGGGCTGCCGGCCGGGGGCTGCTGCAGCCCAGGGAGGGCCGCTTGCGGCTGTAGCGACAGCCTTGCCTCTCCCCTCAAAAACCCCCCAAACTCCAAACCATATAATTTTCGCTGCGTCTTTTATGTTGGAGATTAGAATCGCCTCTCTGTTGCTATGGAAACGCTGCGTGAGAGAAGTCGACCTCGTTATGAGTTACGACGAAACGTACTTTGGGGTGGGCTCGGCACCCGGTGCCCTTGCAGTGGGGAGAATGGGGCTGTGGGATCTGTGGCTGGATGGGATCGCCCCTTTTATGGTGATGCTCAGTGGTTTGCAGAGCTCGTGGGTCTTTCCCTTCAGGCTCAGCAGGCTAGAAAAAGCCTTGCTCCCGAAGCTTCCTCCCCTTTGGGAATCAGCTCAGGAGTCGAGCGTGCACCTGGACTGCACCTGCTCTCGCTTCAGGGTGTGCGGGGTGTCCTTGCAATAGGCAGCGGGGACTGACAATGAGCTGGATGAAAGGCTTGGGTGTTGTAAGGGTTCTTTTTTGTTTTCGGTGTCTTTCAGGGCCCTGGCACCCATTCTGTGTGCTTTTCCCTCAAATCTGGGCTGCCACCTCTGAGCCCAAACTGTCCTTCTAGGTGTGCCTCACTCTCAGCTTTGTGCCCATCCAAACATGCCTCTGCCTCTGCTCATCCTGTGCTGCCCCTGACTCTTCATGTAGGTTTGCCCCATCCCTCCCGTGACCAGCATCACTCATTCTCCTCTCGAGCTCTTGACAGTTTCTGTACCCTCACCACCCAGCTTCTTCTGGCACATTGTTGCTGCCTGCTTTGAGCTGCAAAGCAGATTTAGGAAGTAACTTTTTTTCTCAGAGGGAAAAAAATCTGATAAGGTTAGTTATCTTAGTTTAGCCAAAGTTTTCTCTTTTTTTTGGTGGAGGAAAGAAATTTGAAACTTGCTGTAAATGGAATAGTTGAAAATGCTGATTGCTCTTCCCAGTTGTTCCATCTTGTTGCTGCTGGACAAACTGCCCAGGAGGGAAGGTGTGCTGGATTCCAGCTCTGGCATAAAGCTCTTGCATCCCTGATGCCTTTAGGATGAAGGACAGGGACAAGCAGGACTTGTACAGCAGGAGAAGAGGAGGCAGGGGATCACTGCAGCATCCTGGGCTGGGCATGCCCCATGCTCTGGGGTCTGTGTTGCCCTGCTTTGTCAAAGCTGGCATTTGTTAAAAGTTAATCCCATGGAAGACTTTGTGAACTACAGTTCCTTTCTCTTTCTGGGTATCAATTTCAGAGTATTTTGAGAAAGGCTGGGAAAGTCATAGTATTTGCCAATAGTAATACAAAAAACCAAGAAAAGTAGGCTTTTTTTTTTTCTTTTCATTGCTTTTTCCAAGCATGAAGCAGCCACAATGTTGGTTTTGGTGTTCCTGATTTTGCTGGAGGAAATTTAGTGTGCTTGGTGAACATGACATTGCTGCTGCTGCAGCAGCTCCTTTGAAGACAGCAATGCTGAATGTTCAGCAAAACCATTCTTTTTCATCTGCAATGCCTAATAGTGAATAAACTTAAATGAATATAACCAGACCAGTTTGACACTCTCCATCTTCCCCCATTGTCAGTCTCTTGACTCTTGTAATACCATAATTTTGCTATTATTTGAGTCAATACAAAGTCTTCTGTTGTACCGCAGTCCTGGATTTCCCTAGTAAAGAAAGGAAACAAGGAAGCCAATTGCTGGTAACTCTGAATGCCTAAAGAAAATTACATGAAACAATTTTATTCTAAAAAGCTGTAGTATGTAAAACCCTTCTAAGAATTCCTCATACCCTGTAAAGAAACAAAACCACACCTCCATTTCCCAGCTTCTTTGATAGTCACATTGAAAGCGAAGTAGTTGCATTTATATTGTGATCTCTGAATTAAATTTTTCTGATATGGCTGAGATGTCACAGCCCTATTAACTAGAGATGCTCTATAATAGAGTGTCTTTAAACAGGCAGGAAGGATAAAATACAATTCATTGTCTAGTGAATAGATTTTTCTGTGGGAAACATTGAGCAAACCAGTTACATCTCAGTATATCCAAACCTTTCACAATGACTTCAAAGAAACCAGAGAAATTAAGTGAATAAAGAGATATGGTCCTTCATGTATTCAGCTTCTCTAGCCCAAAGCTCAGAGACCTTCCTGCACTCATTTCTAGTCTTTAAAAAAATTAGCATTTCACAACAGATCAGGGGAGCTCTACAGCTCTCAGCTGTGGTTTTTGTTGTTCTTCTCTCTGTGTCTAGACATTCTGTTTGCATACTCAGTTCTGATAAATTGTGTTCTTCTTGGGTTGGGTGCAAAATGTACTTCCATAATGAATGAATGTAATTCTCCTTATCTATTAAGGACATCTAAGAAGATACCCTAAAAGATGCCTATCTTATAAGGTGTTTAATCAGACAGAATCACTCCTTGAAAATGTACTAATGGCCTGGTCCTACTGAGTACTCTTGAAGCAAGTGTGAATTAAAGATATCTGGTCTTGCAATTGTGGGCTAGAAAGGAGATTGCTTGTTGGCCAGGCACAGACCCTTATGCATAGACTCTGATTTATTTTATTTCATAAATTCTTCATGAGCCTGTCATCTTCCAGAGTCTTAAGCAGTTTCAGAACCTACAGTCGCAGACTCCAGTGCTAGTTTTGGGAGTTTCTAGGGTGTTTTAATGAGGCATACAGGTAATTTTGCAGAGTCATGCCGCAAGTAGATGTGTACCTGTGAGCGCCAGTGTGGGACTGCGAAAGAACTGACATTTCTTTTTGGAATTGCAGATAGAAGAGACAGTCTGTGCAGAAAATCTGTTAGCAGCCTTACATGGAGAGAAACATGAGCTCTTGGAGCATCTACTGGAAATTCATACAGGGGTAAAGGATTTAAAAGTGAAAGGAAAGGCAGAGAAGAGAGAAAGATGAGACAAATTGTTCTAGGAACTGCAAAAGTTAAAAATTCCTTCCTTTCCCCCTGCCCAGAATCCTTCTGCATCCGTAAGATATCAGTGATTCAAACTGACATAGGAAAAGCTGAATAGATAGAGAGGGCAATCTGTGTAGCCATGTATTTGGGAATTACTGAAGTATTTAATATTTGTATATGCATTTATCTGTGCAGAGTGGCTATGAAGTTGCCATCATATCATTTAGTCCCCAAAGGATTATGAATGGTTCCAATGTTACTTCTATCAGTATCTTGTGGGATGTGTGACCAGGAGAGTTTCAGGTGCTTGAGATAACCATGTAATGCTCCTGGTCTTTCATCTAGCAATTCAGACAAGCACATCTGTGATTTTAGGTGTATGAAGAACAGAGTGTGGATGTGCTTTGAATTATGCGTATGCCTCCATGCTTTGCAGGATAAGGGCAGTACAGCAGAGTAATGAGCAAAATTAAAAAAAAAAAAAAGAAAGCTCATCATTCTAAATTTAGGTCAGGATCTGGAGTTCATCTCTCTGGACAGCCGATGCCTCTAGCTAACTGGCATGACTGGGCTTCTCCAGGAATGATATTTTATTCCACTGATCTGGCAACACTCGTCGTTTTCCTATACACAAGTGTCCATATCACTAAATCACCTCTGCCATCGTTAGTGCTAATTGGCTCCCTTGCTATATCCTCAGAGGAGCATGGTAAGCCTGAATGGAAACTGAAGGCCCATCTCCCCACAGAATGGCGCTGCAACAACCTGTGAATATATAACAACCTCTGCTTTCACATTATGCTCCATGGTCTCTTCTACAGAGAAGTTTGAAAAACCAGGGCTATCACTCTCAACATTTTCTGTCAGGACTGAATTTGCCCACACAGAAGTTAAAGCATACTGGCCACTGGTAAATGTTCGTTTTCCGTCATATTTTTCTGCCAGTGGATGCCTGTGTGTGCAGTTGGGTGCGCTGGGCAGGCTCCAGCCCCTGGTAAACAAGAGAGACAAAAGGAGGACGTGAGCGGAGTGGGAATGCAGATGGGTGTTGGCATGAGGTCAGACACTTTTACAAAATACCACCCTCCATTTAAGCTGTGTCATGCTTTCTGATGTGTCATATCTTATGATGGATTAGACAAAGCTAGCAATGTTTTGGCAGACTGAACAAAACTCATGCAAGAGTAGGTCTTTTTACAAAAATTTCTCTTTCAGAACCCTTCTGAGAAATCCCTAATTGTCCTGGAAATTCTGTTTTTACATGTAGATGTTCAGTGTGTAATCCTGAACAGATCTTAATATTTGAGCAGTAATTCTTTGTGGACTAAGTAAAAATACATTCTTTGTCCTGCAAAGAAATTTTTCTATCCTTTTCCAAAAGGAGTGATGAGCTTCTCCCATTAATAAGGACAAGGGAGAGGGAGAAAAGGAGAGGCAGAGCTGACATCTCTAGTTCCTGCATCTGAATTGGGTTCTGTTATTTATTTTATATAACCAGAAAGTCTTGAAATCTCATTCTGAGAAAGGAGGAATGGAGCAGGCTGTGGAGAATGGAAGAATCATGATATCATTCCAAGGAAAATGAGGGAGGAAAAACAGAGTCCTGCCAAGAGAAATACAATGTTCTTTGTCCTCTCTCACTTCCACTGCCAACCCACCTACCATGGGGAAGTCTCTAAGGGAAACAGAAGTAACCAGAAGGTACAGAAGTAATTTCATATGTTTTTAAAGTGTGTTCTCAGTCAAAGCTATTTACACTCTCTCTTTATCTTGTCAGTTGTAGGCCCTGAGGGTCTTTCTGTCCTTTTCCTTTCAATGAGTGTGGTTGAATTGTGGCATCCTTTCTGCTCCCCTCCATCTTCAAGGTCTCCGCTTGGTTTCCCAGTGAGATGCACATAAATTTGCTCTTTGGCAAAACGCAGCATCACTATTCCATGCTCCACTCTAAATCTTATCCTTCTAGCTTTGCAGGTTTTGTTTGTTTAAATGAGCGGATTGCAACCAAAAGAATCTGGATTGGCAGCTCTGAAGACTTTAATCCTCTTTTCATCCACAGAGCAAAAGTAATGCAGCAGCAATGTGACTGGGATGACTGCTATGCTGGCTAATACCAGGGACTGAACTGGGGAACATCCAGGACTTAAAACCATGACCCCTTTTATAACTGAGCTGAGGTAGGAGGCCCGTATGAGACCTGTAAGCTCTAGGGACTGGGAATGCAGAGGGAGAGGTAGGCCACAGACCAGCTTTTCAGTTACATGTGTTTACTGTGGAAATGAACTCTTTCCAAGTGTCTGGGCTTTACAGCATTGCAATTCCTGTGCAAGTCACTACCTAAGTGATGACAGTATCTTACTGGCCATACCAGAAACTGTGATTCAGTCCTTATGCCGAGGAAAAATAATCCTCAGGTCAAGTTAGTCTTAGATTCTCTGCAGAAATGCTACTGGCAAATTCACTGGGTTTGTTCTACAGTAAAGGTTCTACAGTAAAGATTTTGTTATGAGGTTAATGGTGCTCCTAGCTGTTCCAGATCTCAAGCCTCTGGCCATCTCCAGATCTTGGATGAACTGGGTAGTCCTCCTTCTCCTGTGCCCCAGCTGGAATCCCCTGTGCAGCAACGGAGCTGTCCTGCAACAGGTTCACCTCATTTCCTTAGAAATATAAAAGAAACATGCCACTGTGTAAACTTTGGCAGGGTTCAGCCCCAAGATATCAAATCTGGTCTGGGTAGGAGATTCTACTTTGAGGAGCTCTGACACATAAGTTTCATGGACACAGCTGAAACCTAAATGATATCTAAATGCTCTAAGTGAGCATTTAGAGAATAAATAAGAATCAGTACATTAACAAGGCTTTTTTTCCCCTGTTTTCTGGAGGTTGATGTCATTCAGTCAGGCCTTAAGAAAGGTATCTGAAATAATTACTTGTAGAAAACGACAGGTAGGTACGCTGTTTCCTGCTTTGTCCATCTCTTCCTACTCCCAACCTGAAGGGGAGAAAATATGCAGCTGGGAAACCTTGTGGGAGCTGCCACAAAGCAGGGATCAGACCTTTTGTTTCTGTTCTGCCTGGGTCATTTACTCACTCTGTGGCTTTAAGCATATGTCTTAGGAGCCGTGAGCCACAGTAGTAAAATAGGGGTAAAGATCCATCCAGTCCTCAATAAATTACTTGAGATATTGGGGGACTTGCAGTAGCCTGGCTGATCTTACAGTATCCTGAGCAGTTCAGGACCATCCCACAAGATCGACAGCTCAAGGAATCACAAAGCTTGTCCCCAGATAGTGGCCAAGGGTTCTGGCACTCCTAAAAGCAACATAGGGCACTGGGCCCTTCTTTAGCTGGTAGGAAGAAAAAGATGCCAGTGACGCACATTTCAGCCCAGACGTGTGAGTTGTCATGCTTATCATTACCATTGTTCATTTGCTGCAAAGCAGGTGTTAGCTCAGAAAAAAACATAGAAGCTGCATTCTGGATTGTTTGTTCCTCGTTAAAATGATCTGGGCCCCTGTGGGCATGTGTTGTCTTAATATTCTGATGCTGAGAAGTGCCGCATTTTCATAATGAAAGCTGTTGCAGAAAAGCAATTCCGACCTCAGATAAAAGGAGAAGATTACACTTGCCACTCGAGTTATGGTATTAGAACAACTGATTTTATTTGTTTTCATTTCATTTTCTCTGTCAGCTGTTGCTGAACTTCTGTGCGACGTTTTTCAGAGATGTTAATTGTATTTTGTGTGTCTGGATCCCCCTAAGAAATGACAAACATTTTCAGTCACAAATTAGATGTCTTTTTTCATTTAAACATCAACAAGGAAAGCTAATTTAAGAATGGTGGAGCCGTTGTTCCAGCAAGGGCCCTAATGTGTGATAGAAGCTGACAGATAGATTTAGGGACATAAAGCAACAAACTCTGTGTTCAGAATGTAGATCTATAAGACAGTCATTTAATTTTTCCCTCAGCTGGTTCATGGGTGAGAGAAAAGAGCCATATCTATGCAGCAGGGCACAGTAATAAAGTAACTTCATTCTGTTTTCTGGGATACAGTCTGTAGTGGTTTAAGCCAGGTTTTCTCCCTGAAGCTGAAAGTGGTAACCCCCAGGGGGTGGTGACCCTTGGGGCTTGACCCAATCAGTGCTCCTGGAAAATATAAACATATCTCTGGAGACCGGAAAAGAAGCAGTGGTACTTGTTGTTAGAAGAAGAGGTGGCCATGTTGTAGAGGCCACGAGGAGAAGGGGCTCCGGCCCCTTGGGGGCCTCTGCCCCCCCCAGTCCCCGGTTGGGGGGCTGCAGGGACTCAGAACTGAAGTAAGTGCCTGTGTCTGAGATGCCGAAGGAGTTTTCTCCACTGCGAGTGGGTGACGGAGCAGCAGGGACAGCAGCGTCTGAAGAGCAGTGGCAAAGAGCCAACTGATAAGGACCAGAAGGAGGAACATAAGCCAGTATGCTGCATGGAAGACACAGAGATGTCTGAGGAGAAAGGAAAGCAGAAAGGCAGCACCTGAAAGAGGACTGAGCCAGCAGCAGGAACAGAGTTTCGGGGTAAGAATTGGATAACCCAAACCCCCAAACTCACTGGAGATTCCTCTGAGAGAGAGGAGGATGATTGGACTCACTTGGAAGAGTCTTGGAGTGCAGTATGCACTACAGAGAGGAGCAAGAAGCTCAGACTGTCCTGAGAGCTAAAGCCAGGACGGCCAAAGGAATGTGTGTGGAGGGGGTGACCTTGGGCTTCCCCCCCCCCCCCCTTGCTGCAGCTTCAGAGAAGCTGGCAGCCATCTTTGAGTCAGAGCATGGGAGCTCTGCACAGGGGCTTGATTTCCCCTGAGGATACCAGACTGTCACGAAGACCCCTGTGCTTCGTGATATGACCGTGGTGATGTGACCTTGTCTGGGGTTACGTAGTCCACGGAAAGACCCCCGTTTTGAGGACGGAGGGCCGAGGGGCTTGGAGACCTCCTCGTGTGTGCTGGCAGAGAGCCAGCAACTACTACTGCTGCCTGGAAGAGAAGAAGAAAGCCTGCTGCCTAGAGAGAGCCTGCTGCTGAGAGACTGGAAGGGGTCTTTTCTTCTTCTTCTCTCCTGGACTTTTATTTGGAGGGAGAAGAGATTTGGCCCATTGTAAATATTACTGTCATGGTAGAGATAGATATAGAGTTAAGATTGTATGCAGTGTATTATAGTATTTATTTATGTGTATAGTCTTTGTAATATATTCCTTCCCCCATATTGAGTCTCGTGTTTTTGTCTGGAAAACCCATCTCACATGGGGTTGAGATGTGGGTGGGGGGCTAGGAATCAGAATTGGATTTTGGGCCTGCTCAAACCATGACACAGTCACATAATTTATGTCCAGCGTTGAAGTGGACACAGCAAACTTTGGACAAAGTTCCTGGGGACATGTATAGATGCTTTGCCTGAAGAAAAACTGGAATGCTTTTCTAAGTCTAGAATGAAAAGGAGGAAAGAACAGATAAATAATATGAAAGAAATAAGGAGAACATTGAGAACACAGATCTATGCAAAGTGGGATATAAGGAATATATTGCTGGTACTCCAAACAGCTGAGCTGCTGAACGGAAAGGGAAGATGACCAGAACAGACCCTGTGTTTTTGACCAGGGTGCCTAGGGAAATTCACCCAACGTGACCAAAGTCATGCTAGAGTTGCACCTGAGTACAGTACAGTCACCTAGATCTGGGAACTAAGCCCAAACTTGAGACTGACAGCAACACAAACAGGTATTTTAAGAGCAGCTGTCCTCTCCATGTTAGATACTAGGACTTCACAGTTAGGACGAAGTGGAAGTGCTCAGCAGGTGTTAATTATTCTCTCAATCACCCTGGAGAAAAAAGACACTGGCAAAGCACACATCCCTCTTTCAGGCATCTCTCCCTTCCTTCCTTCTAATTCTGCATGGCCAGATTACATGTGGAAAAAGAGCATGCGAACACCAGGAAGGCAGTGGAATACTTCCCTTCCTTTGCAAGTCAGTGTCTAACATGGGTTTCAGAGCTGAAGCTCTCTTCCTATGAGTTCAGGATCTGTTGCTCATGGTTCTCAGTTGTTCTGAGCTAGTTTGGGTGTGCTCCAAGCAGAGGGACCTTTGCAGCATTTAGACAGCAGAGACTTTCTGACAGGCTTTGCGCTCTCCTGTGAAATGTGCAACAATCCTTAACCAGAGTCAGTCACTGTGTTCATCAGTAAATGCTTGAAGGTGACTCCAAATGCATGTTCTAGTCACATTTCTCTTGTCTTGGTGCTCAAGAGAAAAGAAGCCATCCTGTAGTTACTGGAGCAGGACTGTCAGCTGCTGTGGATCCTGTCAGACCATGGCCTCAACTTCTCCATTGTGGAATGGGCTTTCTTGTCTTTAGGTTGGATGAAGCAAGTTTCCAGCTTTGTATTCCTTTGTCTTTCCCTGTGGGTCCAATGACTTGTAAAACAGGAAGTTCAAAGGAATTGAAAGCAACCTTGGTCCCTCTTATTGATTTGTGCCAAGTATAGCATAGACGCCTGTGGAGAACAATTCCCAGTTAACATGGAAATTATTGTACTAGTGGGCAGCCAGGAGGCTGAGGGGACAGGGACTGCCGCACTGTGAAGTCTTTCTGTAGCAGCTGCATGTTCAGCCCATGACATGAAAGAGTTGCTGGGAGCTCCTCTATTCATTTTCTAATGCCATCGGGCAATAGGCAGAGCTTCAAGAAAGCTAATTCCGAAGGGAAATGGCTCCGACTGCCTGCATCCCTCAGGGCATAGCTCCTCAGGCACTGAAAGCACACAGCAACCTCCAGCACATCCCATGGACTGTAAGCAAGGTGCTGGAAATTTTACCTGTGCAAAGTAGCATCTTCTTCCACAAGTGGTCCTACGGCAATCAGTGGAGTAGGTTCCTACCTCAGTGAGGAAGTCAGACAACAGCTGGTCCTCAAGAGCTGTGAGTTTAAAGTCTAGCAAGCAAGCTGATTTCCATAAAAATGGAAATGAGTCAGAGAGGGGAGAACCATATTTGAGCACAAATGCAAGCAATTAGCTCAAAGCCATTACTGTAATGGCTAGAAAGGCTTTTTTTTATTATCATTACTGAAATGCATTAGCGATATCTTTTTTAAAAATGTAAATATACACAGTACAATCCCATCTATCTGCCAGAGCATGAAGTAACCCTGTTTCAGTGCTACGTGCAGAGGAGTCTGTAGAGGCTCTTAACCACAAACAGAACAGCACAGAGGAATATGAATGAAGGCAATACCAGGGAGCACTTGAGAAAGGCAGCTGTGATAGTACCAACAGAAATAATTGCTCAAACTGAAAGCTGGACTTTCGGAACAATTTCTAGGAATACCTCCCTGGCTTTGACCTGTGCTGATGCCTCTGTCCCCCAGAGTATTGCTTTTCTCCTCCTTTCCCAGCAGACCCTTTGGAGGATGCCTGGCTCAGGTACAGGACTCACAGGTCCCATCATAGGACATGACTGGGGACTTTCAGGGTCCTGGTGGTATGGGGATTGTGTGTTAAGGGCAGTCGAAGTCCTCAGTCAGTCTCAAGGTATTCTTAGGCAGCCTTGGATTTTTGTTCAAAAAGAGATTTAAGTCCTGTCTCACCACTTCATCTAATCTCTGTAGTTGCATTTGGCTAAATT
This sequence comes from Neopelma chrysocephalum, assembly GCF_003984885.1. NCBI lineage: Eukaryota > Metazoa > Chordata > Aves > Passeriformes > Pipridae > Neopelma > Neopelma chrysocephalum. The sequence goes on along the minus strand of NW_020897717.1, from coordinate 3,150,579 downwards.
AGGTGGTCAGTGAATTCAAACTGTTTTCTAGGCAAATGTGATGAAAGTGAAAAGCTTTGGTTTCATTCAAGCTGGGACCATGTGGAGGGCTTCTACCTGATTGTGAGTGGAAGTGGGTTGATTCTTAGGTTGCTTTTCTCTCCATCTTCTTCTTGCCTTTGAAATAAGGAAACAAAGAAAAAAGAAGGAGAAAGCCCTTAATTACATATTACAACAGTTGTTTGGGCCATATTCAAAGAGTTCAGCTCAAGATTTTGGAGTCCTATTACCCACCTACAAGGTGAACAGTGCAACCTAGTCCCCTACAAACCACTTTCACATCTCCCTTGTATTTTTTGAGGGCAACTCTAGCATCAGACTGAGGTAACAAAATGATGTATTACTTGTATGAAACCAACTTTAGACACATAGAGGAAGTTCTCAAGCATAATTCATAGATGATCTGAGGGAGACATATTGCCCTGATATAAAGAAGATCAACTAGCCATGCAACTCAATCCAGTAAGCATGACTGCAGCCATTCCCAGTGCTGAGAGAGTCCAGGACATCCAGGAGAAGTGTTCTTCTGCTAAGCTGGGGAAAGTATCTATGCTTTCTAGGTTCTGAGCATCACTGATAAATTTAGGACCTAAACTGTGTGACAAGTATTTGTGTTTGTAGGGTTTTTCTTGTGCGGCCACAGTGGTTGGTGGTGTAGAAGTATTGAGCTATGCTCTTGTGGCTCTGTAGTCTTCCTGCAGCTCTGAAAGAACCACCCTATTCCTCACATAATTTGGTACAAAAATACCTGGAAAAGCATAGTATTATCAACAGGTGCAAGTTCCCCAGCAGTACCTTGTCCATGCAGAAACAGTGAATGGTTCTTCTGGCAGAGTGACTGTGTACAAATATAGTTTTATTCACACCAGTAGCTCTGCAAGTATCTGAGCTGTTAGCATGATGAGAAGGCAATGTCGCATGACAGTTGACTTGTTTGAAACTATAGGGTTTTTGCTTCAATAGACAGGTGAGGTGAAGACTTACAGGCTGACCTCTGCCTTTGAGTACACCTTCATGGTTGTCACTGAAGGCAGTAGAAAGAAATAGGCAGAAGTGGTGGGACAGGCTATTTAATCCTCCATGCAGGAGTTTCCCCTACAGGCAAGTGGTTAATTTACAAATGTTCAGTGCTCATTGAAGTTCCCCTGTGCATACATGTGCATGTAATCCCCACCTTCCTTCAGGAACCTCAGTGGGTCTGAACCTGGCCCGCAGATGATATGGAAGACATTGTCTGCTGGAGAAAGATGTATCATATTTTATACCTGGATTCAATGAGGTGACAAATGTAAGCCTGTTTTATATTACCGTGTGGCTGCCGTATTTCTCACAACTGCCTATCGAGGATTGTCTGACAGAGACAGAAAGTCCTGGGTTGTGCGTTTCAGTTATTTATATGCAAGGTCGTTCTCTGCAATCCTTTCAGAGAGATGACTGATGCCCTCGGCCTGACAGCTTAGCCTGGTGCTCATTTCTCTGCACAAGGTTCTTCCATCCCCCAAAACAGCACGGGGTATGAGTGTTTTTAGCTGGGGCCCTCCCTGTGTCTTACAGACCTTTTATTCAATGGTGCTTTGAATCACATGCCAAATTTTAGGTGTGCAAACAGCCCCACCGGTTTGTGGTTCAGTTCAAAGATGTGGCTAATTCCACCAAATTTGCATTGTGGACCAACCTTTGGGCAGCTGAGGTACATGGCCCTGTGCAAAGCCAGTCCAACAACCAATGCTATTGTTGCTCTAGTGCTGCTCAGATGCTCTGGCTGTAAGTGTGGAGGCATCTTGTGGCCTGCCGTAAGCCTGACAGCTGCAACCCCCAAAGTGGCCTTGAAGTCATGGCACTGTGATGCTTTGGTGATGGAAACCTGGGGATGCAACAGCAGGAAAGGGAGTGCCACTCCTTGCCTGTGGGAGCTTTGCTGGGACATTCTCACTCTACTTAGTCTAATCTCTGGGCTCATGAAACTGGCTGTTTTCTGGGATGGGTCCCAGAGAGCCAGTGGCTGGGGCGCTGTCTGTGTGACTAGATGTGCTCAGTCATCCTCTTTCCAATTTAACTTTGTGAGTGGCATCTCCCACTCCTGTCATGTTTTCTGTGTGGGAGTAGGAGAGGTAGCAGTATGAGGGCTGTCACCTTCCTGTGCTTCCCCAGCAGAAAGATTCCAAAAGGACGTGAAGCTTTCCCTGGAGCATCTGGCTGAGAATGGCTGCCCTGTGCTTTTTAAATGGGATAAAGAGTCTGTGACAGATGAAGGAGCTACATCTGCTCATTTCATGCACCACAGCCCCTCAGAAATAAAATGACGACACTCACTTTGGGAGGACAGTCCTGTGAGGTGGGTCTGGAAGGATTTAATGAGTCAGTATGTGGACCACTGCTGGAGCAAGGAATGCTGGGGTGAAACAAGTAGAGAAGGATGCAGTTAACTTCAACTCAGGATGGACATCAGTTACTGACACAGTCCATTAGTGGAGCTGTTTGTTATACCAACTTAATCCTGTTTTCAGTAAGAAAAGGGGAGAAATAATCAATATGCCCAGTTAATTTTAAAACAATAAATAACCACAAGTCTCTCTTCTGTCTCGTATATAGTATTGCTCTTAGCTGGGAGAGGGAAAGGTGCTGTGTTAGGCTGTTTGGCCAGCAGAATCAGGCACTATGGATTTCTCTGAACTATTTTCCTGCCTTCTAGCACTGAAAAGAGATCCTGCTTCTCCAAGGTGGTGCATGGAGCAGCTACAGTACCATTCTCTGACTTGAGCTTTCACATCTGTCATTTACTCCTTGCTTCAAGCTGCTTTTTCTGCTCCAGCCCTTTTAACACAGCAAATCCCAGTATTCACTGTCCCAGTCCATGGCCATGCAAATGATTTCCTCTATTCCAGAGTGACCAGCGGGTCAAGGGAGATAGATGTGAGGAAAAAATTCTTTACTGTGAGGGTAGTAAGACACTGGACCAAGTTGCCCAGAGAAGTTGTGGAATCATAGAATCAGACTGGTTGGAAGAGACCTCTAAGATCATCAAGAAGTTGTGGATGTCCCATCCTTGGAAGTGTTCAAGGCCAGGATGGATGGGGCTTTGGGAACATGATTGTCGTGGTTTAGGAACGGCATTCCCTAATTTAGCCCCCCCCCCTCCCCTGAGACTCTCCCAAAACAGACACTGACCTCCAATGGGACACAAAAAAGGCAGAAATTATGGGTTGAGATAAGAACAATTTACTGGAAACAGCAGTGAGATAAGGAAATGAACAGTAACAGCAACAATGTTAATAACAAGAGTGTACAAAAGAGTGGGTGATTTACATGCAAAAATGCTCACCAAGCCCAGGACAATGAAAAACAATGGTGGACAGACCTTCCACATTCCCTGACCACTGCAAGCCACACTCACTTTCCTCCAGGAAGTAAGAATCCCTTCCTTCCAACCCCCCACCCCCTGCAATGACATCAGGTGGTATAGAATAAAAACCTAGACATGCCCACACGGCTCCAGGCTCCACCCTCTCATGGCTACTGCAAAAATATTAACTGCCCTAGCCAAAAACCAGGATACTGGTCTAGTGGAAGGGTTCCCTGCCCATGGCAGTTGAGTTAGAATTAGGTGATCTTTAAAGTCCCTTTCAATGCAAACTGTTCTTTGAGTCTATTCATTATAACTGAAAGAAGAGTCTGAATCAGAAACTTCAATGCTTGTGAAGGCAATAAATAAAACCATCTCCTAGTGAGCACCTTGCCTCAAAGCTTGTATTGTTTTTGGCTTTGTAGTGCACAGGGACAACACATGCCCTGAGAAACTATGGTCGGATGGAGAGCATGGGCAGGAACCACGTCAAGCCCAGACCCCCAGGTCAGGGACTACACTGGGCATGCATGAACCAAACACATAGTCCAGGAGAGATCAGAGCTCATTTTTCTGTATACCCTCATGTGGAATAACCTATGGTATAGGAAATATGATAATGAGTATAAAACATGGTGTATTTCTTTTTTTCTGTGCTTGAAGAGTGTAATTTTACCACTATTTGCTTTCACACTGTTTTCTCATGAGTCTTCTGTACTTCTTGAAAATTCATAGTATTGGCTGGGAAATCATATGATTAATAAGAAAACACTACAGGCATTTTTTTAAAGATGTTAGATTTCTAAGTCTGTTTCATCTCATTGCAAACAGAAGGAGAAGAAATGTCCACAAAAAGAAAGAGAAAGCTGAAGATGTAGGTGGTAGACCTTTAAGACACACTGTAAATATTGCAGAAATTATGATGAGCTCATAGCAGTCAGTGAGAAAAATGTGTCTGCTGAAAATACAGCTTTCAAAGATTGGGACCATGATTTAGTCTTGTGTGTGGAGAAATATGTTGTAAGTGCTTAACAAATTATAAAAAATAATAATAACAATTAATAATAGATGAAACCTGAACAACAACAACAAAAAAGATGAATCACTGCATTAAGAGAACCCAGTAAAATTCTTTAGTTTCTTGTCAAGGATCCTATGCTGACAACTGCATCTGCTACAGCAGCGTTTGCTGAAGAAATGCTCCGAGATAGGGCTCGGTTACACTGATTTACAAACTGGGTGATGGGAATCTGGCCTGGAGCATGACAGTCTCATAAATCAGTGATAAACCTTGCTCTGCACAGCTTGCTAAGACATGAAGCAAGTGCCATCTTTGTGGGGGTAGAGAATGACTTGGCTGTATGGCGATGGTGTGTCTGGTCCTGGGATGGGTGGAGCAAGGTATGTGGGAGGAATTTTGGAGACACTGGTGTTACTAAGGGGCAGGGTCAATCATGGAGAAGACCAACTCCCTATCACCAGATCTGTACAGGTAATTGAACAGAGAAGTGTTTTCACAGTGTTTTCTGTGTGAAAATGAACAGGCTCCCTGTGGACTTGCCAGCAGGTATAGATGGGACTCCACATTTCTGCATCCTCTGGCCAGGTCTGAGTGTTGCCCAGAGTCAACTGCTTGTCTCCCAGGGTGCACATGCAGACATCACCCTGTGTGCTCAGGTTAGAGTGCATTTGTCCTCAGACTGAGTTTATCATTCACATGGGAGCCCACAGCAAGCTGCATGCATGATGCAGATCACTCCCCTGCCTGGGGCTTGAATTCTCAGTGCACTGGTCCCAGAGGGAGTAAAATATATTGCAGCTGCCAAGCAGAGAGGGCACGTTTTGCCTTTGCCAGCAAAGCAGAAACCCCAACTAAATGACTAGTAAGTCTGCCCAGGGCATGCTTGAAGGCAGAAAAAGCCAAAGGTGTGTGGAAACATTAGATATAAGGTAGCACTTCTCTTCCTACTTATAGCATCCGTTTAGAGACACATTTTCTGCTGGGTTTTTTACTCTGAACTGAACAGATCTGTACATTAGAGATTGATTTTTAGTTATGGAAAGGTTCTTTTTCCTATCTTTAAAATGTAAAGGACCCATAAAATAATAATAAATTGCCTTTTTTACTGTGTGGAGTCCTCTTTACATTGCCAAAGTGATGAAAATTGGCCTGTAAAATGAGCTTTAAACTTAAATTGCAAATTGTTGTTCTTCACTTAGCCTTTGTCATCCTCTCTCAGAGTATGAGATCTTGAGATCTGGCTACATCCTTCTTCAGTGTTTGGAAACTGCTCAGCACGCATGGCAGGCTACTGTAAACATGTGATAAATAAGTACAGCATGACAGGTTACAGCTTCAGCTTCAAACAGTTTTGAAGAGACAGTGGATGCAAGGGCCATCTCAGGGCTCCTTTTATTTTAAACAGACAGAGCTTTTAATAAGAAATGATCTATATAAAAGGTACTGTGGCAGATTTCTAACCTGACTAGTGACACAGGGAGATTTCCTCGCTTCTCCTCTCATTTCTTGCTGAAATTCTTTTTTTTCCCCCATTAGAAAATTCTCCATTATTACAGAACTCTTTTCTCTTTTCTTCAACTCAGTCCTTATGCTACCTTTCAGCTACACAGAGAAAAAGGTCTTTAAGTATTTCTGCTGCTTTGACACCACAGGTAGACAGAAAGCTCATTTGTGTCAGTTTTTGATGGTGTTTGCATACAACAAGGTGATTATGCCCAAATTTAATCTTTCTTTTCACAGAAGTGAAATACCATTCTTTCTACTTCATCTTTTCCTTCTTTTTACCCCGGAAAATTTCCTTGCCATCCCTCTCCTTGGGCTGACCTCTCTATTAGGATCCACTCCAGGCTCCACTCTTGTTCTTTTTTTGAGCTCACAGCCTCAGGGTATTTTAACATAAGATAGTGAAACTGGTAATAGAAGGAATATCAAATATCCATCACTATTGTGAATGCTTACTGCAATTTCTCAGGAAGATGAAATAAGCTGGTGGCAGAGCAAGAGCATCTAGGAGACCCGGTCTCTGGCCAACATCACTTTGGTCAAGCTTTGCACAGACACAGGACAAAATGGCAATTATTGCTCCCAGGTGCAAAAAAAAAAAAAAAAATCTCAGTTTATACTAGGTGGTACAACACCTAGAGAGGGGTGGCATGATGAAACAGACATAGTGTGCTGTCCACATGGCAGGAAGGAAAGATTCCCCTATGGAAGGACATTTCTCCCTGCGAGTTGAAACTTGGAGCAGAATCAGCCCATAATGGACTGGAAGAGAAAATCAGCAGCATATAATAGTAGTCTGGACGTAAAATTGCATTGCATTTGATGAGACCATCTGTCTCTACCTACCATCATTGCACTTACACTGGTCCCAGTTACTCAGGGCTTCTTATGCAACCTCTTTATCAGCTCTTAACTGTCCTCGAAGGAGGAAAGAGAGAAAAAATTCTAGGTCGTTTCCATAGCTATATCTTCTTTCCCATAATCTGAATGACAATTTGACACGCAAGTTTCTATTGTCAGCTGTTCCTTGGAGTGGATGAGGGAAGAAAAATTTCTTGAGGTTTCCAATTACAGATGTAATGATCTCCACAGAACAGAAAACAATATCTGTCTATAATGCAGACAGGTTGAAACAGAAGATGTAGAAGAAGAATAATAGAAACTAGAGTGTGACACATGCATACAGAGAGCCTTCTGACATCTATTCCCCAACGGTCCTCTGTCATTATTTGCTGAAAAACTCAATTTACTTGTTTGGAGACAAAAAAAGAAAAAAAAACAAAACCTCCAAAACCCATAAGCAAAGAACTGTGTGGCTGAAGAAGGGGAATGTTCTTCTTCTCTCCCACCATCTCAAAGATTTTTGGAAAGCTGATTCCTTTCATATGAGACATCAGCTGGACATCCTTGTGGGTATCTAACACCATCTAACTCCTACTGTCAGGTAGCAGTTGACATTTTTTTCATTTTATGAGAATGTTGATAACACTGGTTTAGTCAGCTCTTGGACCTGACTCGTCTCAGCTCAGTTACACCAGTAAAGTTGGGTCTTTACGCTGCAGCTTCTGTGGGGCTGCCAAGGACAGACCATTTTGGGCAGTCAGGTTAGGCGTCATCTTTACCAGTTTCTGTGATTGCAGGGAGCATTTGCCCATGTCTGTAGGGAATATGAACAGTATGGCAAAACTGGTGCTGTGCAGAAGGATGGAGGTTCCTCATTTGGTCACCTGTGACATTTTTTGGCTCCTGTTTTAAGAACAAATAAAATCATCAACCTTTTCCTCTCAACTAATTTAGTTTTTATCCTATTTGTTTTCCTGCTTCCTAGAGGGCTTTTGTAACCAGGCCTTGCAGGCTGTTTTACTTATCAGATGCAGTTGTAGGTGATAAACTGATGACTTATAAGAGCAATTAGTGCAACCAGAAGAGACACCAGGCACGGCATGGTCTTACTAGAGTCATTTAAGAAGAAAGGTTATCTACTTAGAAACTGGTCTTTTCTGAGCTTGTTTTAACATTTCTTTTGAATCTATTTTTTTTTCTTTCCTAAAACCCCTAATTCTGAAGTCTCTCTGTGGGAGGGGTTGTCTCCATCTGCGATGAGACTGTCCATGCTATAGAGCTGTAGGTGTGCTCAGGGACAAGGGCAACAGGCAACGGGAGCCTTTCATTTGACCCCTTAAAGCATTTCCTGCTCAGCTTCTCAGATGAGAAACCTGAGAAGAGCTGAACACAGCGTCAGGTGTCTCAAAGCTGTGTCAGGCCCTTCTCAGAGCTCATTGTTGGGAGCTGCTGGCTATGTTGCTGTGCACTGGCAGCCTGAATACTGCCTTGGTGCTTCACAAACAGTGGGTGATGTCTTGAGGGTGGCTCTGAGAAGTGAACCACACATGCAAAAATATGTCCAGCCCTGAGGAAGGGAGGCTAGAGTGACCATCAACTGTCTTGATATCTTATCTGTTTTGTACTTTTTTGAATAGATAAAGGCACAAAGCAAATCAATTGCCTTTCCTCTGCTTGACTTGATTCTACTTGGTTTTTCTTCCTGCCTCCATGAAAACTCTCCATGGCACTGTAAAGTGGCAGGATTCACATTCCAGTAGGTGTGCACTTTCAGTAGAAGTCTTGCAAGGTAGCCTGTCCTGCAGTGGCTGGAAATAAAAAGGAAGGATACTGCTTAGCTTACTTCTCCTTCAAGTTTATTAATGCTTTGAAGACTTTTTCCTGAAGTGTGGGGAATTCCAGGTATTTTCATCCTTTTTCATCATCTCACAGATACTTGCTCTTTGCCTATTTGTTCTGTCCTTGCAGACAGGTGGGATGGGCAAATCAAGCCAATGACACTCTTCTACCAGTTAAAAACATTGTTTTGTGGACTTTGATGCTTATTTCATTTGGAAAATGCTCTGAACCTGATTGACAAAAGCAAAGATTAGCTGTGTTACTGTCAGAAAAACTTGTTGGAATAATTACAGCTCTGTGTGTATACAACCACCCCTTTCACTGCACCTGCAGCTTTCAAGTGTGTGGAGTGACAGCTGCTTTGAGCTCTAGCCAAAGGACTGGGATGCACTTTCCCCCATGTTTTAGTTAAGTGGAAAAGAACAGACTTCTCAGCACATGGTATAGCTTGAAGCTTGTCTTGCATGATCTATAGAAGCCAGGGTCTGGGGTCTGTCTCTGCTGGAGTGTTTAAGATGCTGACCTGCAATATACATCAATCTACACTGCCATCCTAATAATGACTATTGGGTTGTATTCAGGCAGGTTGTGGTTCCCAGAGGCCAGGAGTGTTGCACAGAGATGGACAAGTGGGTTTGGCAGCCAGGAAGAGGCAGGTCGGCCACAGGGTTCACAGGAGGGACTGATCTGTTTTTTTTCTGCTTAGCTGGGGTCAGGAACCTACTAATTGGTTAAAAACCTGTTTACGGCAACCAAGGCAAGTGCAGTCTAAATGCTCTGATCTCTGAGGATGGCACTTTGGCTTCAGCATATAGGCTTGGTTAAAATGCATAGATTTCTGGGCTGGCAGGCTGCTGTTGTGAACAAATTTGTTTCAGACTTTGTCCTGTACTGCTGTGAGCTCAACCCAGCCACGTTTTGCAGTGCTGGAAAACCAGGGAGGATTAATGGAAAGTGAAAGTGACTCAACCCTAGGGGCAAAGAAATTTTTGTCTAATGCCAGTTTTCCAGCTAAGAAGTACCTTGACTTTAGTGGAATTACCCCTGATTCATACCAGTGCACGTAAAAGTCCTGGAAAGAGGCCAAACCAGTGTAGATTTTGCATCTGATTTAGCTTGCTGTTCATGTTTTAATTTTCTGATATTAAAGGTGTCTTGGATGCCTATTCTATTTTCTATCAAATCCTAGTGGAAATGTGGTTTGGATTTGAGCCCCATCTCTGACAGGCAGTCTAACTTCAGCATCTTAAAGAAAGCATAAGCCTGAACAGCCAGTGTTGCTGAGGAAAACAAATGACATTTGAAGAATGTGTTAGGTTTAAGATAAGAGACGGAGACTGGAATGATGAGAGGTTTACAAGCCCATGTATTGCTTTGTTAATAGCACTAGAGAGGAGACATCAATTCTTTTAACTTGATTTCTGCCCTGGTAACGTTCCTTTAAGAAAAGCAAAGGCATAGCGAGATACTGTAAGGTTTCATTCCTGCTGATAGGGTCTTTGCTGTGGGTGTTGTTATTCTGATCAGCTTTGACATCGTATAAAATAGCACTTATTCTCTGAGTAATCCGAGAAGCTTTTCAGAATTCATGAGGTTTAAGTCCAAATAATTACATTTATTGATCTCTACTATGTGAAGAAAATTTCCAATTTATTGCAGACCTGTTTGGTGTTAGACCTCAAATTAGGCCATGTCAAGAATTTAATTTTTTCTGTCTCTATTTTTTGATGCTTTTGTTGGGCATGAGATTCTTCACCTGATAATAAATGCTGTCAAAACTGTTGCTGCTGAGCAGGTAAACTAGGATGCCTGGTGCCAGTAGCAAGCCCCAGGCCAGGTGAACCCTGTGTAGGTCCAAGGAAAGGAGGGAGGGGTTCAGGTCTGCAGCTCACATCTCTGATGCTCTGCTCCCCACCCTGCCATCGCCTCATGGCAGGAACCTGGATATTAATTGCTCTGATCTCTGGAGAATAAAACAGGGAATGAAGCTGCTTCCTCCAGTTCAGTGAGGTTAAAGTCCAAGTGCTCGGAGATCCTGAAATGCATCTTGTGCCCAGAGGCATCTTCTCCAGGAAAAGGAGGTTGGTATTCCTGCTGGACATACCAGAGGTAAAGGGGAATTACCAGTATAACTTCACGGTGAGTAGAAGATCCGTACATGCTACATATACATCTAGATAAATTCCCAGAGGTACCATCTTTGCTGGCCTGGGATTCTGTGAAGCACAAGTGGATTAAAGGTGTTTGCGGTGTTCCTCATCCCCATTTGCCTACTGCTAAAGCCCCTTGCAACAACAGTGAGACAGAGGAAGACTCCAGACCTGAAAAGCAGAGATTGTTGCATATCAGGAGTGAAGTGCACAGATGCAGCTTCAGGTGTACATACATGTATCCTGGATGAGATGAAGTCTCACCAGTAAACTCATCTGGACAGCACAACACTGCCAGGATGTAGGGATAGGTGCAATTGCGCAAGAATTTGTAACTGAAAGCTAGAACTTGTTTCGCTTAGGAAGACTGCAAAATGCCTTCTCAAAGGGGTTAGATGTTTTTTTCTTCCTTCTGCATTTCAGAGAATGTTGCAGGGAGAAGCTGTGAGAAAGCTATCTGTCTCCCTGGTATACAGAGAGATAACATGTTAGCAGACATGTACAAGGCCTCCTTGGGCCGGAGAGAGTGGGAGAGGAGAGAGAGAAGATACAAAATGCCTTGAAGAAGGCTGGGCATTGCCTTTTTTCCCCTGGGGGCCCGGTGTGTGCAGCATCGTTAAGAAGTGGTCCTTGCATCTGAAATAAACCTTTTTTTTTTAATCCTTCCACTGCCTTGGCATTCCTGGGAAGAATATCTGCATATGTCTGACCTTACACAGGACCAAACTGTGGCTTTGGAGTCAACTACAAGAGACCAGCCTAACACCTTCCTGGGGCCCTGGATGGATGATAGATTCTGTCTGGAGAACTCTGCTTCTGGACATACAAGTTTCTCCTGAAGGTGGGTCAACACCTCTCCGGCAGAGCAAAACACTTACTGTGAGTTTTGCCTTAAGCATGGAAATGGTCCTGGTGCTTAAAACAAACATGTACAGAGTTTACTGGCTTAGAAATTCAGAAGCCAAAGTTGATGCATTAGAAAGCCACAGGCAAAAGTCACAGAGATGTCTTAATACACACTAATATATGCTGCACCATGGCTTTCAGTGGGGGAAAACAAGGCCTTTAGAGGTTGCTGCTTTGCTGTCTCCCTTGCTGCTGGGCTCTGCACCAAGCTCTTGGGCAGGGAGACTCAGCAGGAGCTCCCTGTGCTTCTAGCCCTGCTCTGGTCTGACAGTGGCCACAGGAAGAGCATCCCGGTGCCCTGGGGCCACACAGCTCCCTGCCTTCTGCTGAAGCAGGGTACAGTGAGCTTTGCCAGGGCTGGGGAGTGACCCAGCAGAGCAGGAAGGGGACATTTGTGCTGCAGACTTCCTACGAGACTAGAAGGTGCAGCCAACAATTTAATAAATTATACTTTTCTCCAAATATACTTTTAAATTTAGATCTCAGTTTAATAAGGCAGTCCTCACATGTTCTTTCATGGGCACATGTATTATTAAAAAAACATTTATAAAGGATTAATGTACTCTGGAGAACCACTGACAAAAATCTCTGTCATTTCCAGTGCTAAAAACCAAAATAGTCCAGCTTATTCTAAGAAACTCTTTTCATCTGTATGCTTAAATCTGGCAGTGGGAAAAATGCTAGATTTACAATATTTGTTTATCTACAGGAGTCCTTTGTTTATGCAGTAAACAGGGACGGCACAAGCAGTGGTACTGTTGTCTCTTCCTCTACTCAGCCTAACCTTTCTGTTCTGCACACAGTTAGTGTATTTGCACAGAGGATCTCAAAGCCTCTGATCCATTTATGCTGACTTCTGCCACCTTTGACCATGCAGAATGGTTACCTGTACCTCCGGTGTCCTGGGTACTGATTTGTAAATTGGGAAATGTGTCTGTCTGTCTTTTGCAAAGGGTTTGTGTATCTTCAGGTGTCAACAGCTAGAGAGATCTTACAGATGGAGTGCTTATTATTTTTACACGGCAGATAGTTGTGCAACGGGAAGCAACAGAGCTGTCTCTCTCCATGACCCCACAGTGGGCCTCCAGTAGCTGCCCCTCTGTCCTGAAAGCTGCAAACTGTTGGGCAGTGTTGTCCTTCATTTAGCTGGAACATTTCCAAGTGCAGCTTAGTTTTCTTTTTCTTAAATCCCTGGAAGCAATGACTGAAGTCACTGATATGGGACTTAAGCTTTTGTGGGGAGCAGCAACTCCTGCTAGGAGAGGAGCAAGAGGTTTGAATGAGGCTTTAAACATTGCTGATCTTCTGGCACTCTTCTGGAGGATGGACTTGCATCAAAACCAGCTGTTTTGATCTCCAGCTGTTCAGGGCCAGCAGAACCTTTCTGGGCAGCAGGAGGGTGATGGAGACTTACTACCCTCTCTGGTCCCATCTGAGCAGCCCCTGTGCAGTCCCATTGTGCTGCTGTGGGCATGTGGCTGGTGTTGAGGTGCACAAGGGCTTCCTCCCCTTTGTCTGATGTTTCTCCCTCTCACCGGTAGAGTTGCTTTGTTAGGCAGAGTGGGGGACATGGCAGGAGAGGCGAGGGATCAGTAGTTTTCCCACACAGCTGAGTAGAGAGGTGGGATGAAAGAGAGATGAGCTTACCTCACAGAGAAGGTGGTGGGATGGCCGATAGCCCAGCCTTGCCAAGCCTGGGGGGAATCACCATCCCAGAGGGGTGTCTGTATCTGCACATGGGAAGGGTGACAGCCCTCGAGCTGCTGGCTGGGCTCTGTCTCAGCTCTCTGCCTGATTCCATGTGTCAGGGAAAGTTGTGGGGCCAGGAGGCTGAAGAGATTTCTCCTCACCATCATCACTGCAGAAAGCAGCCAGTCATTAACAATCAAGGTTTTGCCAACACCTAAGATCTTTGCAAATTATTGTTGTGCACTACTCCTCTCCTGCCCTTTCCTTTCTCTCTGCTTCTTCTCCTTGGCCTTTGATTCAATAAATCAAAGCTTAGTGCCAAATCTTGTTATATTCCAGCTTCCCTGTTATTTCCTCTCTGCCCTTTGGGAGATGAAAGCTTGGAAATATGTATAATAATGAGGGTTGTGCGATGTGAATAAAAGACATGAGAAATGTAAACTAGAAGGATGATCAAAGATGATGCATTAGCTCTGACGAGGATCTATATTGCTGCTAACAGGGTGGCCAAGCCAATACAGAATGACAGAAGAAAATCCCTACAGAATGACAGATAAAGTCTCAGCCTGCATTGGGAGGAAGGCTAGAGGAGGGTGGCATAGAGAGGGATCTGTGGTATCTGAACTTGTCTTCAGTGGCAGAGAGGCATAATCTTAGTTCTTGAGGCAGCTGAAGGACTAAACCATCCAGAGCTGGTGAAAAATATCTAGTTAGGCTTTTGTAGAAAATAATAGGAGTATCCCCATTTATTTAATTTTTTTATAATTAAGAAGTAATAACATTAATTATCTTGATTTTATCTTTTATTATTTAACTGCCATCTTTGAAAATTGACAAAATAACAAGTTTGTAGTTCTGAGTTTTTGAATTTTTTCTCTCCCGTTCTCTTGGGCTTTTTTAATTTTCATTATCTTATTTTTTCCCTCAATAGAGTGAAGGGAAAATAATAGAGGAGTGAATCCAACACTCTTTTAAGATTTAAACCACATATGATTTAAGAATGTATATTTTTTAACTACTTATTTTTTAAACAACAAAACCCCCAAAAGAGAAAAAAAGGTCAGTTTCTGTTGGAAACCTTTTTCTAGCAAATTTTTCTAAAAAATACCTTTCCTGTTTTCGAGGAAACGACAAATCTGTGTCATTCACCACCTCCACTGGTGCATGCTTCTTTAGTTTTTGTCTTTTTTGCAGCTGTCTTCTACATTTTCTTCTGCTTCAGTCTTCATGTCTGGTGCACAGCCCTGGATCCCAGACATCAGCCTAGCCCTCACTGGGGTAGGACAGCACAGGGAGATTTCTTCATGATTTTAGCAGATGACACAGAGCAAGAGTCACCAAAATGAGACTGAATTCCTCTTGAGTTTGTATTTCCCCGTGTCCTGAAATACATGCTTCTAACTTGTCAGTTATTCCCTGTCTGATGTCTCAGCACTTACATTCTTTTTTCCTAGTTAATATTTTGTTGAAGACTTTATTGAGTTGTGGCTTGTTGATTTCAGACCATTTCTCCAATTTATTGAGACTATTTTGAACTCAGGTCCTGTTCTACAAATGTGCTCCTAAGCTGGAGTGATCAGCAGATTTTATAATGCACACTCTCTTCTGTTGTTCTAGTTCCTGTGAAGAACTGGAACAGATCCAGGACTGAGTTAGATTATTTTGGGATCCAGATGAGATTTCAGACTGGTAGTTAATCACTGACACTTTATCTGTTTGGGTGCTCTTTTGTCTCCCTGGTTGCACTGACAGGCAATTTCATGTAGGCCACTGGCTCCCATACTGTCACCTGTGAAATGCTGATGAGCTGCAAAGCCTTAGCACATGGTCTGCAGGTGATGCAAGGAAGCATTCTTCCTTGTGAATGTTTGCCTATTAAAGTTTAATGGTAAGGCCAGATATTGTTTGCTAGGGAGTTTATGTCTGGTTATGCTCAAGGATCCAAAAAGCTACTACTGCTAAGCTGGATTGTACTTCCTTGCTTTAACTATGACCATGTGGGACAATATCGAGAGCTTTGCTAAAACATATATTTCAACTACTTCCTCCTGACCCACAAAGCTAGTTACCTTGTCAAAGATGGAATTAGTTTTCTCTGGAATAAAGAACTGATTTGTCATCCTTTTTGTTGAAATGAAGAACTGAAATTTTTTTTTCTTGATAAATTCATTATGCTGAGCTGGTTTTTTTGTCAACAGGTTTTCCCTTGTTTTTTTTTATATATTGATCAGGCAGTAGTCTCTGCTACTGTTTTTACAGGAAGACTGACTAGTCCACATTTTTCCATATTTGCTTTTTCCCTTATTTTAAATAAAGATACTGTATTTGCTCTTCCTGTATCTCCAGGGATCTTTCCCAAGACATGAATTTCAGGGATGATTTTTGAACAGATCAGATATTTCTACAACTGGTACCTTCAGTGCTTGAGGGTGGATTTCAGAAGGCACTGATAATTTGACTAGATCTCATTTATCTCAAGATTTTTTTCTTTCTGGCTTGCATTTCTGTCCCCTTGTTCAAATTAATTTTTGAAGTATGTTATGGAGCCTGAAGCAGAGATGGATTAGGCTACTTCACCCTTCTCTATATCAGCCATTGTTTCCTCTTTTCCCTTTGAATAATAGCCTGTATGTGCTCTTTTTCTGCCTCTGCTGATAACCTAGTACTTGTACTTGTGACTTTATACCCATTACTAATTGTAATTAAATTTGTGCTTTAGCATTTCTGATTTTATGCTGGTTCTTATCTTTGTGGTCTAGTTTTCACTTTTCCTCTAATTTCTTTTTGATTTTCAGGTCCCTAAAGAGCTCTGGACACAGTTATAATGGTCTTTTCTTCAGCTTCCTGTCTTTCTATCGCAATAGGATAGGTTGCCATTGTACTTTAACATGGTCTATCTCTGTAATGGCCAATTGTTTTGCTTTCTTCTGTGCTTAAATTCTGCTCTCAGGAGACCCTCTGTGACATGTTGCTGAATCTGTTGGAGTCTGGGAGGGAGAGTCTGCATTTTCCTGGGGCTCCTGTTAATTCTGCCTCACTTTCAAAGAACATAGGGTACCAGCATGTCAGAATGACTGCACCCAAATGACTTCCCATCTGAGATTTTTAAGTAGTAGCTGCCTACTGATTGCAATCAAGCCTAGAAAAGTAGCTTGCTCTGCCAGCATCTTCCTTCACTGTTTGAAACAAATCCCCTGAGCACTTGAACAGTCTGGCATACTGTCTGTTCCTTCTCTACTCCTTTTCTAATGTTTCTAATACCAGATGAATACTGTTGCTTGCTGCCAGCCACAGTTCTGCCCCTTTGCTGCCTCTCTTAATTTATAAACACAAAAAAGAGAAGCTTCAGCTTCTCCATGGTGAGATGGGATGCAACAACATTTTCTCTTGATCTCAGCCTTAGTCTTGTCTTTGCTTCACTTAAGGAAATTTATTTTTTTTTTACTTCAGAGTCAGGTTATGTGCAATCCTCCATCTTCCTCTATCTGTTTTTATTCTGTCTATTAGAGGCTTCTACTCTTTCTCACTATCTCTTACTCTCCCTGAGTGTGTACAGGCCACTCACTTACTCCACAGGCTGTGCTCATGCCTCTCTCATCTGACATTTCTCATATTCCATGCAGCAACTTCTCCTCCTTTTCCTCACTGGTAGGAACCAACCTTATCAGTTGGTTGTCTTACCAACTCAGTGAAAGGCACCATCATCTAGAGGTGAGCAGGTGAGTGCTCAGGAGTATGCTTTTGCTGCTTATCCAATGGATGCACCTTTCCAGCTCCAGCCACATGGTCTTGGGAGCAAAAGTGGGTCCTGTAGGTAAGCTAAAGGACAATATATGACTCAAAGCTGTTAACTGTTTTTCACACACGGTATTAAAAATCCCCAGAATTTTAGTGCCTGCCATGAAATTTATTGATTTCCAATAAACTGAAGATGCTTTGGTCACCTCCCCATTGAACATCCCACAGAGAGCTTTGTGCTTCCTCAGTCTGAAAATTAAACTGTTGAATACTGGTAGCTGTTCCACTGGTAGTTTTTGTTAATGATGAAGAATTACCTATTATGCCAGTATTGTGTGGCTTTGACAATTCCATTACATACTACTGATAGTGTTATTAATATATGGCAGCTTATCCTTGGCTTTTGAGTGGGTGTGTGCGCGCATGTGCGTGTGAGCATATGTGGATGCCTAGTGGGAGGCAGGGATGGAGACGACACATCTCTATGCAGAACGCAGCAGCCACTGCTGTCACCTCTCCCTTCCTGCCATGGGGAGACCACGCCAAAAGTGGTAGTGAGTATGGGAGGGGAAGGCCTGGCTCTTGGGAGCAGAAGCATGAGTGAAGTCGACTAATAGGAAAGATGATGATCTCTGGTGCTGTGCATCCTCCTCTGCTGCATAATATATCTGTGACTTGAGAAACTGATATCTGCTTTCTCCTGTCTTTCATCCTCACTTCGGCTCTGCTCCCCTTTCTTGTCTCCTGGTCTTTACACTTTAGTCTGCAGCCAAATAATTCTGTGTTAGACCTCCTTCCAGGCACAGTCTAAAGCAGTGGTAGGAGGCTGATGAAAAAATGGAGGGTGGAACTGCCTTGCTTTCTCAGCAGCAGTTTAGCTCATTGAATTAAAAAATGAAAAAAATTCTTGTAGTGCTCTCATAATGTAAAAGACATTGATATGACATGCATGCAGCTAGTGCAAAATTGATCCCCCTTTCAGGGTTCTGTGGAGATCATATGCATGCAGCCTTGAGGGGAAGAGAGACGTGGATTAGTGGGAACGTGAGCCAGAACAATTTGGAATATAGTGGTGTAGCTAATCTCCTCTGAGGCACTGCATAGGCAGGGACAGAGGCAGGCTGCCCAGCTCACCTCCTGCACTCCCGCACCATGGGGCAGCTCCTGCCCAGCAGGCCAGTAAGGTATCAGCAGTGCTGAAAAAAGAGGGAGGGGTGGCTGCTTTGGTGTTGTTTATCTGAGGTAGGGAGAGAGCTTGCAGCAGCCCCGCCTTTAGGCAGGCTGGAGTCTTTAAACACTTGTTGGGGCAAGCATCAGAGCTCTGTGTGTGTGTCCACCCTTCTTGTCCCTCTCGTACCTGAACAGTCTAATATATTTAGATTTATCCCAGCAAGAGGGAGAAAAGGTAGAATGTGTCTGCTGTAACCAGAGCACTTTAATTATACAGAACCCCTTCTTTTCCTCTGTACCTGCCTAATTTTCAAGATGTTTAGATGCAAACCTCTCCCATACAGTTCTTCAAATGAGCAGTACCAGGATATTTCAGTCCTGGCCGGCCCCTCAGGGGTTTTGATACTGCAATACGAACCCCCATGTCAGTAATTTGCCTCATTGCTGTCTGCTGATCTGGGAGCAGGACTCCTCTGCAGTGCAGTATCAGCATCTTTGTGTACAACACAGCTGCAGTCTTCGGGTGCCTGCGGGGCTCCAGCATTTGCTGGGGTCATTGCAGTCCTACAGAGACCAAGGACATGGCCCTTACTTGACCTCCTGGTCTTTCTTCACATCTCTCTTAAAAAAATTGTCTTCTGCTGTCTTGTGCAATGGTGGGAGATGTAAATATGTCAGACCACTTAGCTCTAGGCTGGCCTCTTCTCCTCGTGCCAATGAGCCAGAACAGGATGAGAATTTCACTCTATTTTTCCCCAAGATTTGTCTCATCATGAAATACATGGGAAGAAGTTTATGAAACTTCTGAAAAAAATGTCTTCCTCTCTTGGTTTTTTCTTTTTTTTCCTTCCCAACATTTTGAAGTTAAGCCATCTGCAGAAGAAATATGTTTAGAAATAGCTTGCGCATCGGTGCAGGTGAATTTTTCTGTGTCTTGAAAAATGGAACAATTCTTTCCTACAGCTATTGATTGTCATTCCACATCTATGCTGTCCTCCTAACTTCAAATCAATTTGTGCTTTACCAAGCTCTTTGATGTCATCTTATGACAGAATGCTAACTTTTCCCCTTAAAGGCTATTTATCTCTGTCTCTTTGTAAGGTCAGTGAAAATCACTGTACTCTGGCCCCCTAAAAGTAATCCATCTGGTGGAGGAAATGATGAGGTAGTATTATGTATGGCAGTCTTTTTAAACAAGTCCTCAGAAACATAAAGAAAAACATGATAGGCTTGGTTAGGAAAGGGGGAATTGAGGATGTTGCAAGAGTCAAGTTTGAAAGCAATCAAGGGAAAGCTCAGAGTTTATATTCTGGAAATGTCCTCTCTTCTGGAATCTATTTACAGATATTTTCTGCTGCTACTGAGGTGGGGGAAATTAATAGTAATCCAAACAGGCTCCCAGGTGGTGGATGGCCATGAGTCTGAATTGGAAGGATCATTTATCTCTTCTGCCACTTTGAAACCTTTTAGCCTGGGGGAGATCCCTTGCCTAATGAAATTAATTGAATACATCTGCAGTCTGGGTACTTCATCTGATTTTAAGTTTTTGCCTCTTAGCAGTTTCCAGGTATCCACTCATCTCCAAAATGCCCAATGCCAGCATGCATCATGCACTGCTCAGGCTCACATAGAATAAAATTTCCAGTACAGAAACCACCTCCTGCTGTCTCTACCTCTGTCTGTGCTGCCACCGAACTGCATGCACTGCATTGCAGTCAAAAGATCAAATGCAGTTAGAAAAGTTATAGAAGGAATTGTCACAGGCTATTTTTAATTGCAGAGCAATAATGTCACAGAAAACTTCTGAACAGCAGGTTGCCAGAAAGTAGGAGGGTGTTACTGGGAAAGGGTCATTCTATTTTCATCCTCCTCTTATGCTGCTCACCTCAGTGTTAGTTATAGGCAGTTATTAGAGACAAGCCACTGGAGCAGTTCAATCTTTGGCCCAACTAGGAATAGCCATTTCAGCACCTGCTGCTGGCTCAGGAGAGTCCAAAGCTCTTGGTGGAAATGATACATCAAAGATAAATCTCTGATGCAAAATTAAAATATCCCATATTCTTTTTCAAAGAAACTTACAGCTTGCATATCAATCAGGCACTGAGAAAATGAGAAGCTGAGCTGTAGCTGTAGGCATCCACGTGATCATGGCTGTGTCAAAGCAAAGCACTGGATCACTGCAGGAATCTCCTTGCCAAGGTGGGAGCACAGTAGGCAGGATAACTATGTGTCCCCAGAAGCAAGCTAGTCAAAACATTGAAAAAATCAGTACAGAGAACAGTCCCACTTTAATGTAGGTCTGATGGGGATTGATTCAGCATTTAATTGACCAAGAGAAAATGGGGGAAATTGGTGACAGGCAATGTAAGTTTCCATAGATGGCAAGACACTGTAAATGGGATGTGTTATTTCTTTCTTTTTCTACTGCTACAAGGCCACAAGAATGCTACAGTCATTTGAATATGCTTATGTTTGTTTTCTGTTAATTTTTTTTTCTGCAACCTTCTTTTCCCTTCACCCACCAAGCTGCATTCAGTTTCTGTGCTTTTCCTTTGGAGCAGATTATCTGTTTTTGTGCAGTTTTAGACATGGCTCTGAGATCATGTAAAAGTGCCAGCAATGTGACAGAGGTTTGCGTAGGCATAAATGCTGTATTATGTGGGTAGTCAGCAGCCTGGCTTTATCTTGAATAGATGCAGATTTGTTATGTGTAGATGTGTGCTTATTTGCTGAATACTTATGTCCTCTCAGCTGTGGTAGCTTCCAGGAGGCAGTTGTGTTTGCCTGACAATCTTGTTCCCAGGGAAGAATAAAATGCTTGTGCAGAAGCACTGGCCCTTAGGCTGTTGAATGAGGGAGGTTTTGCTTTTCTCATGTACGTTGCACTGAAATCAGTACTGAGAAAGCCAAATTCTGAGTAGCACAAGCCTGATTTTTTTAATGATATTTTATTTCTCTTCTAAAGAAGGTATGCTCCTCTCCTGCAGTGAAAATAATATTATGTTGATAGCAGGCTTCTGAGCTTGCACATGTCCTCCTTCTGAGGCTTGAAGACACACTCTTACCTTGCTCACTGAGGAAGTACTATGCTGTTGTGCTGTGCCTCAGCTATTCTGTAAAGATATGTGTCCCCTTTCATGCACAGGAACTTAGAAATTCCTGTTGCCTGTTTCAGTCTTCTGCCTTGATGTTGTAGAGTGAGCTGTGTCTTGGACATGCGCTGCAGAGCAGACTGTGACCCAAAGAAACCCTCAGGATCCTTTTAAAGAGGTAGTACAGAGAGCGTGGCCACAGCTTGGCAAGGAAGAGGTGGCCTTGAATACAATTAATGTAAAGAAATCTCCCTGATGTGAAGGTAATAAATGTTTCTTACTGGATCAAGAGATAGTTTCTCTGGGCTTGAATTTAAGTTCTATTTCTTCCAGCTTAAGTCCAAAGTTTGTGAGTCTTATCCAGGCACCACTATTAAAGGCAATTAAACAGCAGCTGCATTTTCTGGTTCTATATTCTGTCGTGCTCAACTGCTTAATCACAGAGCGGATCAATACAGATGCCTGTTCTGCCTGCCCTGCTCTCCCTGGGTGAAGAGGCCAACAGTAGCAAGGGGTCGTAGACTGGATTTTTAAAAAAATGTCACAAAGATTTATCTTGACATTTGATAAAGGTCCAATAAAATGTGTCACACCCCAAACCCACCTATTTTACTTTTTCCCAGTAAAATAATATAAACAGAGAAAATGATGCAACACTTTTCCATTTTTTGCACCCCTGTTTGAAGCAAACATGTTCTTCCACAGACAACATATAAGCAAAACAAAAAGGCCACAGAGAATTGGCTTTTATAGCAGACATAAAAGGTGCACCGGTGCCCTCTATAAATACAGATGGTGTTTGATCTGTCTGGATCTACCATGCAGTGAGTGAGACAGCTTAATGACAAAAGACTATGCCATCCTGGAGAGCTTCCAGCTCCTAATCCCTATGGGGAAACAGCAAGTCCGCTTCAGCTCTACCAGAGAAGTTTTGATGTCCTCTTACAAAGCTGCGTGGAGGGATATGGTGCTGACTGAGAGGGTGCTGCAGGGATAAGGGAGAAAACTTCCCTGTGGGGAAAGTTTCAGGAAGAGCAATGTGGGAGCCCTTGGAGACTCTTTTGCCTCTGACCATGTCAGAGGAAACTGTGGCACATATTCAGCAGGAAGAAGTCCACTGCCAGAGAGACTGGAAGGATGTGACATGAGTTGTCTTGGTCACACAGAAAAGGAATATAACCTGCCATGGCAGGAAATTCAGTTCATGAGTTGGAGAGGGTGCTGAGTTAAAACAGACGTAGTAATGGTCACTGGACAACATGGACTGAAGGGCATCAGCAGAACTGAAAGGAAGTAGGAAGTGTTTGCAGGGCAAATTTGCTGTTCATATACTGCTGGCATCCTGCTTCCATAAGCAAAAATACTATACAGTAATTCCAGCAGAATTGTATTTCTTCTTGGTAAGTGAGATGAAGGCTGACTTAGCATGGACGGTCTGATTCACATAGATGAATCAGATGAGTTCAATACCTGCAATCAAAAGTGATGTATCAGGAAAAAAACCCCAACAAACACTTTGAAAAGAGGCTTCTGAGACTTCGCTTAGGAGAAATGATGTTTAACGAAACATTTCTCCAACTGCTTTTGTGGCTGTTGGTGCTCCTGCCTGCCCAGGTATACCTCAGGCTTCTACTGCTTTGCTTCACATCCCTATGTTAGAAGCTTGAGCTGAATATGGAAGACACAGCTCTTCAACATCTATAAATGATGTCGTGTCTTTAAGTCAGACTTAATGTTGCTGCTCTATGCCACTGAAAGGGCCAACATCCCAAATGATTTTTATATAATTTCCCTCTGATCTTCATTTTGAATAAATCTGGACTTGAATGCAAACCTGGCAGCTTCTCTGAGGGCAGGTGCACAACATGAGATCACTGGACTCAGAGGCAAAGGAGTATATAAATATGTTTTGTTTGAGGATAATGAGGCTTGACATTAAATCTCTGATCATTCAGAGATCCAAGACATACCAAGAACCCCAAAGGAGTTTACTTTTCTCTTCCATGAAACAATATCAATAACAACATATCCTGACACTGAATTAATTATGTGAATATAATGAATTATATAATTATATAATGAATATAATTACAATCACAGATCACAGTTCAGATCCCAATCCCTTTGTACCAGCTGCTTCCTCTACACATAGCAAGAAGCTTTTTGCTTTACAAAGTTGATCTCCTACATCACCTAGGAAAGTCCTAGAAAAGGGAGATAGTGATGACATAGCTGGAAGTGAAACCAGATATCTGAACTGTAGTCTAGTTTTATGTAAGTATTTCTTTGTGACAGACTAGAAGATGGAAAGGCTAAGCTCATTATATGCCAGTATGCATAAAGTTAAAATGAGCACTAGTGTCTTCTACTGTTTGAGGCGTCTGGAGTATTCTCTTGAGGAAGATCTGTGACTGCTGTAGAAAACTTGAGACAAGTGCTAGTGTAGGTTCTTGGCTTCCCAAAAGCCCAGTAGAAGTTGTATTTATGCAGCTGTTGTTGTCTTCAGTAACATTAGGTAGGCAAAGAAATGCAGGGAGGGAAATTTTGTTGTAATGAATATAGAATGTGATTTCCAAAGATGGAACAAATAAACCCTATGCATCTTTCATAGGAAGATAGAACAAAAAGTTGACCCTGATCAAACTGACTTTACTTCATTCTTTTTTCCTTAAATCTTATTTGTAGGGTGAAATTTTAATATGACTGTTCTTATACAATCCTGTGCATGCTGATAGGGAACACAAGAATAGGGATGATGGTGGCAACTCAGTCAGGAGAAAGTCTCTTCTTTACAGAAACATTCCAGCATGAAGATCTCATAGATTTGGTGCATGGACTGCTAGATGGATGTTAGTGGACTATAAGATGCATAAGGAAGTAGTTGGACAGTCACATCCAGAGGATGGTGGTCAGTGGTTGAGTCCCGATGCACATTAGTGACAAGTGGTGTCCCTCAGGGGTCTGTATTGGGACCACTGTTATTTAGTATGTTCATCAATGACACAGACAAAGGGATCAAGTGCACCCTCAGCAGATTTGCAGATGACACCAAGATGAGTGGTGTGGTTGCCACACCTGAAGGACGGGATGCCATCCAGAGGGATTTAGACAAACTTGAGAAGTGGGTCCATGGGAATCTCATGAGGTTTAATAAGACCAAGTGTAAGGTGCTGCACCTGGGTCAGGGCAATCCCTGGTATCAGAGGTGGAGGGATGAACAGATAGGGAGCAGCCCTGCTGAGAAGGACTTGGGGGTGCTGGTGGATGAGAGGCTGGACATGAGCTGGCACTGTGTGCTGGCAGCTCAGCCAATGGTATCCTGAGCTGCATGAAAAGCAACACAGGCAGCAGGTTGAGGGAGGTGATTCTGTCCCTCTACTCCACTCTGGTGAGACCCCCAGATGGAGTACTGCATCCAGGTTTGGGGTACCCAGCAGAAGAAGGACACTGAACTGTTGGACCATGTCCAGAGGAGGGCCACTGAGATGGTTAGAGGGATGAAACATCTCTCTTACAATGAGAGAATTTGGTTTGTTCAGCCAAACAAACCAAAAAAAGAAAAGTCTTAGGGGTGACTTAATTGCAGCCTTCCAGTGCCTGAAGGGAGCCTAAAAGAAAGATGGAGAGGGACTTTTTAAAAAGCACGTAGTGACAGGACAATGGGAAACAGATTCAAACTGAAAGAGAGTAGGTTTAGATTACATATTAGGAAAAAATTCTTTATTGTGGGGCTGGTGAGACTCTGGAACAGGTTGCCCAGGTTGCTGGGTGACAGCAGCAAATGTGCTTCCAGCTCTCTGGAAACAGAAGTAGTGTTTGTCTAACTGTTTGCTCAGATAGTGACAGCCCTCTGAACTTCCTAGACTATACTGATGGTCAGTTCCGCTCAATGGGATGATATTTGTCTACATGTATTCTTATGCTTTGGCTTCTAGGTACCTGAAGATTTCAGTAGTCAAAGTGATAGGGCTTCAGAAGCTGTTCTCTAGACTGTGCGTTCCCCATGATCTTGAACTGTCTGAACTTGATCATCTGCAAAGATATGTGTGACCTGAATGGGTATCCAGCTTGATGTTAAAGAAGTTTCTCTGAGAGACTGAAATTTGTTTCCTATGGCTATTATTTCTGCTCTGAGTGTCTCTAAACTGCCATTTAGAAGTGATGCTTCACTGTTTATAACTGCAAATGTACCCAGAACTTGAAGAAAAGTTGCATTAGCTGAACAGCAGGGAAACAGCAGAGATCTGTTGCTGCCTGCAGTCCCTCTGCTCCTTGCTCAGTTGTGAGAAGGCTCAACAGAATGCCAAATGCCATGTCCTGAGTCACCATATGGAGCCAGCAGGAGCTGTGCCACAGCTGCTGGCAGCCACAGCCTTCAGGAGAAAGCCATCTCACAGCAAATGATAATGAGACAGGGTCAGGGTATGCATCATTTTTGTAATGTCTCTTGGTACTTTCCAGCTTTCCAGCAGCCAGGAAAACATATTGCCTGCGGGCACTGCAAAGGTCAGGGTTGCCATCAGCTAAGCGAAATCGCTGGAGGTAATAGTCCTATCGACATTTCCTGCTGCAGCAGTGGCTGTCAGCACAAGGCGCTTTCATTATCTGTGGGCTGGGCTTTCATGGGATCATTTTGTGTTTCATTTCAGTGAGAGTCACTTCTCACCTGTCATGTTCTTGGTGAGCTACTCCCCACAGTGCATCAAGTATAGGGGAAGAGAGGCTCAGAGAGATAACGTGTATTCCAGTGAGGTGTTGTAAGTGGCCAGATGTACCACTGCTTGCAGAGTGGCTGGAGTGAAACCCAGCTGGTCCAAACAACCCTTTAGCTCTATAGGTGTCTCCTGCACCAGGGTAACCCAGAGGAATTAACATCTCAGAGTAGGTGTTCACATTGCAATGCCTCTGATGGGAAAGCTGACTTAGCAGGTACCCTTGACTCTTTTTCTGTGGCCCTGTCATGGTTTGAAACAGCCTCAAAATCCAATTCTGATTCCTAGCCCCCCTCCCACATCTCAACCCCATGTGAGATGGGTTTTCCAGACAAACACACAAGACTCAATATGGGGGAAAGGAATATATTACAGGACTGTACAAATAAATAAATACTTATACTATAATACATTACATATAATCTTAATTCTATTTCTATCTCTACCATGACAATAATATTTACAATGGGCCAAATCTCTTCTCCCTCCAAATAAAAGTCCAGGAGAGAAGAAGAAGAAAAGACCCCTTCCAGTCTCTCAGCAGCAGGTCTCTCTCTAGGCAGCAGGCTCTCTTCTTCTCTTCCATGCAGCAGAAGCAGTTGCTGGCTCTCTGCCAGCACACACGAGGGAGGCCTCCAAGCCTCTCTCAGCCCCCGTCTTCAAACGGGGGTCTTTCCATGGGCTGCGTAACCCCAGACAAGGTCGCGTCACCACGGTCATATCACAAAGCACAGGGGTCTTCGTGACGGTCTGGTATCCTCAGGGGAAATCAAGCCCCTGTGCAGAGCTCCCGTGCTCTGACTCAAAGATGGCTGCCAGCTTCTCTGAAGCCTGGCAGCAGTGGGGGAGGGGGGGCAAGGTCACCCCCCACACACACATTCCTTTGGCCTTCCTGGCTTTAGCTCTCAGGAGGCCATGAGCTTCTTGCTCCTCTCTCAGTGCATATTGCACTTTAGGACTCCTCTCAGTCCACCACCCCCTCCTCTTCCTCGGAGGGGTCTCTAGGGAGTTTGGGGGTTTTGGTTATTTAGTTCTTACCCCGAAACTCTGTTTCTGCTGCTGGCTCGGTTCTCTTGTCCTGCTTTCTGCTGCTGGCTCTTTTCTCTCTTTCCTTGCAGGAGTTTTTCTGTCTGCTTTCTTGGTCCTTATCAATTGGCTCTTTTCCACTGCTCTTTGGACGCTGCTGTGTCTACTGCTGCTCCGTCGCCCACTCACAGTGGAGAAAACTCCTCCAACTTCTCAGCCACAGGCACTTAGTTCAGTTCAACACCATTCCAAGTCCACATAGCCCCCCAGCCGGGGCTGGGGGGGGGCCAAAGCCCCAAGGGGCTCCGAGCCCCTTCTCCTCGTGGCCTCTACAACATGGCCACCTCTTCTTCTAACAACAAGTACCACTGCTTCTTTTCCGGTGGAGAGATATGTTTATATTTTGCAGGAGCACTGATTGGGTCAAACCCCAAGGGTCACCACCCCCTGGGGGTTACCACTTTCCTAGTCTCAGGGGGAAACCTGGCTCAAACCACTACAGGCCCTGATTCCTATTTCTCTTTTCCCTGTTACCTTTTATTGCCATTATGGTTTTGATTTTAAACCATGTTTTTAAATATGTCCCATTCCTAGGGCTCATCACTGGTGCATGCCAGATACATCGAAATGTCAATAAACAGTGCTACAGATCTGCTGGGTGCTGCTACCTTCTCTGGTCTTGCCATCTTAGGTTGGTAAATATCAGTCAGGACCTAATTCACAGGTCAAACCACAGTTTGTCCACAAGGGCAACCTCTATTCAGTACTAGGTATATAACTTGTAACACTGTCACTTCTCCAGAGAACCAGAACAGATAGGCAGGAATCTGGATGTTGGGATGAGGGCCTTTAAAAATGGGATGTGAGATGGACCTTTTCTTCAGTTCATGGCAGCAATAGCAGTGGCAGAAGCTGTGCAGGGGAAGAAGAAGGCTCTGGGGCAGGCAAAACAGCTGCCAAAGCACGTTTTTTCTCTCACCTGTTTTGTCACCAACATATTGGCTTTAATATCTGTAAAAATAGACTGCTCTCAGCAAGGGAAACTTGAAATCCTTCTGTGGCTGTGAAGTGTAGAGTCAAGAGATATGAGTTCCCTCTCATTTTCCTGTGGACTTGATAGTTGCGCTTTGAGAAATGACTTACTTTCATGGCTTAGTTGTGCAGTGACTTGCAACAGGACACAGTGTGAGTCAGGTGCTGATACTCTGAGCTGGTAATTTGCTGCCTGACTTAAATGCCTACACAAATTGCAGGCCTGTCATTAGGCCCCCCAGTCCTTACCACTAGTACTGTGGGTACAAGCTGGATAACTGCAAACCTGTGATACTCTGGGCAGTGAGATTTACTTTTACAATTTACCTGCCACTTGAGAACTTACTTTCCCTGTTACATCAAAGTTTGGGGCTCCTTTAATGTCAAATAAGAATTCCTTACCTAATAAAACAGCCCAATGACTTGCAATTGAGTATTTAGCAACTAACTGAAGCCTGGCATCCAACCTCTCTTATTTGCATTTCTTCCTTCATCATCTTTCCTCCTTTCCTGACATACTCCCTTACCTGCCCTCGCTGCTGTGCTCTCTTTCAAGTCATTTCTTCTGATCTCTCCACCGACTAATTAGAGAAACAACCCTGAGAGGCATCATGGGTCCAGCTATATGTTACAGCTGTGTAAATTTGCTTTGACGTTCAGACAGCTTTCATTTCTTCCTCCCTGCGATAGGAGTCAGTGAGTTGGAGAAGAAGAAATTATGTGGATTGTGCAGATGGGACAGGGAACAGCATAAGCTTTACAGTGCAGTGGGAAGTGCTTTATGATGTAAGTTAATGTCTGTAGGAATGGTAGTCTGGTTAGATAGCAGCAGGCAGGGAAGCTAAATTTTGTCTTTGGAAAAGGCAGTCCTGGAGTGTGTGTGTTAAGGGTTTGAAGCCTAAGCCTGTGGCTTCCAGTCTTGTGAGACTCTGCTGCTTCCTTTTGAAAGGGGCCAAGCAGATTATGAACTGGTTAAACTAGTAGCCTTCTGAAAATTCAAAGCCCCTAGTCAAAAACAAGAGGGGATGACCGTAAATGCACAAAATCGCATTCATTTAAGTAACACTCTTTGGTCTGTTTTATTTGAACAATTATTATAATTACCCCATTTGGAGGTAGAAGCTATGAAATTGCTTCTTAGTTATTTTCATAATTCACATGTCATTAGGAACCTCATGAAGACAGCATTACCACTATACTGGTAGATAAAAGCCACACACACATATGTGTGCCTACATGTAATTATACCTGTGGTTGGAGACTATTAATGGGGTTACAAAAGCAGGCGTTCAGAATGGAATCAATGCTCAAACTAACACTGCCCAGGCAACTTGTGGTTTGTGCACCTGTGCTCTAATAGTCTTTAATTACATTACCTTGTATGTTTTATGCCTCCTTTCAGGGCTCAGGATACACAGCGTCCATTTAATAAGCAGCCACTCAATGTTTTGTTTTACCATCACTGATGAAGACACATCCCCTTTCCTTATGACTGGGAGCTAATCAAACCCTGCTCTGAGGACAGCAGTAATCACTTCCACTTGTTTTTTTCTGTGGTGCTTGCCACTGATGTATCTGAACACTTCCCCCTTTAAATTGTCTTCAGAAGACATGGTGAATTGAACCAGGGTGCTGTTTTCCACTCATTGGAGGAAAGGAGCTGAGGAAATAAGAAAGTTGAAAGAGGCTGTGAGTTTCAGAGGCCATTGTGTGATACTGAGAACATCCTGTAATGTGAGAAAAGTGCTGCTCACAGTGCACCACCGCTGTTGTCTGCAGCTACTTTTTGTGTGTTTCTGCCAACCACACCTTGAGATAATGTATCAGGGAGCCACAAAATAGCCACATGAATAAAGATTACTGTAAGTCGCTTGTGCAACGTTCAATGCCCTTTTGTGTTTGCAATCACTGTCTTCATCCTCTGCAAATCTTTCAACTTAAAAAAAAAAGAAAGAGAAGACTCTAGGATAAAAAGCAGGAATAAAGGAGCATAAGAGATTTCGTACAAATCCTTTGGGAGTTGAAAACAATCAAATTAAATTTGCCTGCTAGGGACTGTGTTATAATTGCACAAACACATTGCATAGACATCTTCAATTCTAAAATTTCTGTTCTTTGCATGCTTTTGCTGAATTTGAAACCACAAGAGCACTCTTTGCAAGTGGGTGTGCATGTATGTGTACAATTTCCTGAATTTAAAAACATCATAGATGGCTATGGATGACTGGGTATGAACCATCACAAGGTTTGGAACATTTCAGTTGCACAGCACAGACCTCTGCCCCTGAGTTAAAGGAGTGTCTGACAGCAGCAGAAGGTTGTCATCATCATCTTTATTTCTCTGTAGGGGGAGAAGAGACACCCACTTTGCCAACATCTATTCACAGATACTTCCCTTTAGCAGAAGACTAGTGACAGTTGGGAAAATGGGCTCCCAGCTGAGGTTCTCAGGGTCGAGTGTTCTGCTGGGTGCAAACTCTTCTGCCAGTGAAGGACTGAATTTGTTAGATCTGTTTCATCTGCCATGGTAGGAAAAAGGAAAGAAGGCCAAAGAAACCCAACAGGAAAGACAGAAAATTCATGAGTGTTCAACAGGAATTTTCTAAGTGCAGCTGAAGGCAGCAAGGGATCTGTCATTTCAACTTCTTTATTCTCCATGTGGTACTTGCTGAATATTTGTCAGAAATATACTGTGTTGGTTTTATAGAGAAGAGCCTCATTAAGCTGCACTAATGACCTTGATATATTCATAAACTAGTTAATCAAATATACACAGGAAAACATACAGTGACCCTTAAGGAAAACTGTACCTGAAGCTAATGTATTCTATTGTGATTTGATTTGAAAAGTTTTTTTGTTTAACTTATTTTTGAGAATACTTGACAGTGAATTGGTGAATCCACTAAGGCACATGTTGTAATGCAAAGGGAGGCTGAAAACTTGTGATCCCAGCTCTGCTTTACAGTCTTTGATAGAGAATGGGGAAAGGGTCCTTCATCTTGATGAAAAAATCCAGGCATATTCAACAATGAAGTGTTTGTGAGTGAGCTTTTCAAATCATTTAACTGCTCATCAACTAAAAAAGAAGTTGCCAGACTTTGTCCGGCCTATATTATGACTAGTGTACTAAATGGTTTTCACTGGTGTTAGATGTTTCCAATGGAAGAGTAGAAGTCTCACAGAGGGCGATTCTGGAATCACTCTACTTCCTTTAGCTTGTCCTCTTTGCATGTCTCAGTTATTATTTGTTGTTATTATCAGAGGCTGGAGGCTATTCTTAGTTCTGTACACAAGTAATGACAACTGGAGTGAAATTCTAGTTATGGAGATGGGGAGATGGAGAAATGGAAGGAAGCACAAAAAACTGGAGGATAATGACACAAGCAGTAGAACTTTCTGGTCACACAGTCTTTCAGAGGACCATCCTGCTGGCTCCTGTAGGAGCACTGGCTATCTTCCCGGAGGCATGTCTGAAGGACCATGGTTGTCCTAGAAGACAGCTGCTGCTTAAAGGACATATACACAGAGGTGGGGAAACAAGGACAAGGGGCAGCTGCAAGAAGTATGTGTGACCAAATCTCAGAGATGGCATCGCAAGTAAGAGAAGTGTGGTAGGTGTGGACAGAGATAGTGCATGGAAGGAAGCTTGAGCAGAATGTAATCACGGGCTCTTTATCTGATTTAATTATGAAAAACTGTGTTGTCTATGGAAATGAGGACAGCATGATTTGATTTTCCGACATGGTATTAAATAAATCATCTTCCTGTTGTATGATGGTTTCTCAGGTGATTTTTTTTTTCCTGACTTCGTGGAGGCACGCCAAGCTTTGTCTTCCTGTTTACTCCATTTTCACTCTGTCTCAGCTGTTTCAGACTTAAATAATTTCCTGGTTTGTGAATCTCATTATGTATCTTTTGTTTTTTGGAAACGTTCACTGTGGAAAGCAAAGCTGCAAAGAAAATTTTTTTCGATGGAGCCACCACAAACCTTAGGAACCATGTAGCGTTTTGCACAGTGACTTTGAGTCCTTTAAAATATCACCTCTCTTGACTGCTCTACAGGCATTCTGGACAAGCAGGAAGAAGACAACCTCTGTGCTATTAGTAATAAATAGGATGTCACAGAACAGAAGACCTTGAACCTCTATGGGATTGTCAGGTTGCTCATTTCTGGCTATGATGTTTTGAAGTTTGG
This sequence comes from Neopelma chrysocephalum, assembly GCF_003984885.1. Classification (NCBI taxonomy): domain Eukaryota; kingdom Metazoa; phylum Chordata; class Aves; order Passeriformes; family Pipridae; genus Neopelma; species Neopelma chrysocephalum. Next base: position 3,118,281 of record NW_020897717.1, on the reverse strand, counting down.
TTGGATAGAGCATCCAAGGCCTCCTTTGTGCTTTATGACAAGCCTGACCACCACAGCTGACTACTGAGCTTACCCTGGCTTCAAGCATTTGGTGAAGGAAATTGTGGCTTTCCTTATGTCTAGCCGAGTTTCTCTGAGTGCAACTGTAATACTGTGATGGGTTCAGACCATCAATTTTTGAATCTCTAGCATAAATGAAGCTCCATCTGCTTGTACTGCATTGAAACTGACTCTTGAACCAGTGGGTTTTGCAGAAGCTGCCTGCAGTATCCTAGATCTGACAAAGCTGGTGAGCCGTGGAGAAAGAATAGTTTGCTTTACAAATTACAGTGAGTTGTTCTGGACATGTCTAAAGTAAAGGAGGAAAATACTATATTTTCATACACATATTTCAGTCAACTTTCACTTCTTTAAAATACTAGAACTTGAAATAAATCCTCAGGGAACCCTTACCTGATGATAAATTGCACCTTTTGAAAACAGGCACAATAAAACAGTCTGGAATGAAGAAAACAGAGAAAAGGGAGGAGGCTATGGATGAACTTTGAGGTAAATTTCCCCACAGTTTCCTTCACACATACATAATCCACAATGATGTTGAATCCTGTGGAGAAGAATCTTCTTTCGATGATTTTAATGATAGTCACTGGATATGCATATGAAAATACAGGTGCACATTTGAAGCAGCATTGGCCTAATTTCCAATTTCACTTTTGGTGTGAGTTGAGATTTTTCCCTTTTTTCTCTTAGTTGTTTCTTTCCAGCCTAGCTCTGAAATGTACATTTTGAAAGGTTTTGTATGGGATGCCTATCTCAGCCTGAGCAGAACTCATTAATCTTCTGTAGTACTGAACTGAAAGGATTAATGAAAACATCTCTTCTGGATTTGTAGTTTTTTTGACCCTTCATTTTTATTTCTAATTTCTAGTTTAAATTCATAAACCCCTTGGAACTCACCACCTGCTTTCTAATTCATTAACGATAATTGTCCAGTGTATTGGGTCTGGCTGAGACAGAGTTAATTTTCCCCATGACAGCCCTCATAGTGCTGTGCTCTCTATTGATAGCTAGAAAGGTGTTTTCTACAAAACCGGTGTTTAGGCTTCTGCTGAGCAGTGCTAGCACAGCATCAGTGCTGTCTCTATGGCATTCCCCCACCTCACCCAGTAAGCAGGGGATGGGCAAGATCCTGGGAGGGCACACAGCCAGGACAGCTGACCCAAACTGACCAGAGGGACATTCCATACCATACTGACATTGCTCAGCAATAAATGCTAAGAGAAAGGAGAAGAAGTGGGGGCATTTCTATAATTTCTTTCTTCCAGAGGAACTGGGATGTGGCTGTACATTGCCTGCTGATGGGATGTAGAGAATAAATCTTTTGTTTTCCTTTGCTTCCACGCGTGACCTTTGCTTTTGCTTTATTAAAGTGCCTTTATCTTGGCCCATGACGGTTTTTTCATATTATTTTCTCACCCATGTTCTGCAGGGGAGGGGACTGATAGAGTGGCTTTGTGGGCACCTGGTGTCCAGCCAAGGTCAACTCATCACATCCAGGAAGGGGATTGCTCCCCGGAGCTCAGTAGTGAGCTTATTGGAAGTCTTGTGATCAGCAAAGTGCCTTTCCAAGCCACAGCTCCACAGCTCCTGGAGAAAAGCCATTACATGAAAGTGCTCTCCCTAAAGATAAAGTAAAACAAAGATTGAGGTCTGAAATTCTCAGGTTGTAACAGTGCAGCTTGAAAGTCTGATACAACCACGTGCTAATTCTCACAGTTAAGAAGGGAGACAAAAGGAGAGCAGCATCAATTCGTAAGTCAATTCAATTCATCAATCCAAGTCATCAATTTTTTTTTTTACAGTTGCCATTCTTGGGTATTTGATTTTTGATTTTTTGAGTTCCTCAAACTGGCACCCTAAAGATTTATTCAACTCTTTAGTCATGGTGCTTGTCCAAGCTAGGCTGCTAACGTCCTGTGCGAAAGCACATTAGGCCAAACAAAAAGGAATAGGAGATCTCAGTCCAAGTCTTAACTGAAAGGTATCCATTTTCACTGTTTAACCCAGGAGATCCAGGAAAATTGTTTTTGTGTGGCAAGGCAGCAAGTTCTACCTACTTACAGGATGGAGAAAAAAAAAACCCAACAAAAATCCACTACCAAAAAAACCAAACAACAAAACCCCCTCAAAGAACACTTCAGGTACAAATTAGCTCATCTCCAAACCCAGCTCAGGAGTGATAATTTGATTTGTGCCAGGCGAGAAACCTATTCTTGGCCCTCACTGTAGTCAGTCCGTCTCTTTTCCCTTGCAATGAACAAAGAAACTTTATTACAAGGAGTGGTTATTAAACCTGATATTTCAAGAAAGTTGGCTTTTCCGCCTAATAATAGCACCTATATATTTTCAAAAGAGACACACTTCAAGGTTAAACACTGACTGTGATTTTACAAAAGCTTGTATTAGGTGGCAGCTTTGTGTGCGAACATTTGCAGTTAATTGCAGTAAAGCCGACTGTAGCATCAAGGCTAAAGAAACAGGTACAAGTGATTTACACTTCAAAGATTTCCCAATAAACATCAATTCAAGCATTTTACACTATAGGTTATATAGGTGTAAACCAGAAGTAATTTTATCGAGGGCATGAACTGTGCAAGGCTAAAATGGCAGAAAACAAGCTCCATAAGGATGTCTTTATTTTAGCTGAAGCCTGACTGGAACTCTTTATGACTGGAAATAAACCATTTCACTTAATGGCTAACACTGAAACCTGTGCCAATGTGTTTGTATTTATTTGATGATGTCCTTTCACACATCAGTGGCTTGTGGAGAGAATCTGACCATATGTATGATTGGGATAAAGATTTTTGAAACAGACATGATAATAGAAATGATTTCTGTAGAGGAAGACCTGGGAGGGAAGAATATTAAGTGACCACTTAGTATTCTTGTTACTAAATTAAGCAAAGACGCTTGTCAGCAGAAGTGAAAACAGAATTGAATGGAAAATGTAAAATAAAATGTAAAACATTCTTTTAAAATGAAAACAACTCCAGTCAATGGTTGTTCATGTTTTAGGGCTGTCATGTCAAGATCCACAAGCAGTAAAGGCTTAACTTCAATATATTAATTTTGATTTACTAACTGTTGTAGTGATTTCAATAGTGGGGCATGACAGTGGTGTAAGGGAAAGGGGAAGCAGATCAAAACCTTGTTGAAAGGGGTACTCCAGCTGTTCAAAGAGTTCAGAGATCCCAGCACGGGGCAACTCTGCCTTCCCTTCTTCCAAGGAATTTGAATGGATTACCAGCAAGCAATTAATCTGCAAGCTTGTCTAAAAAGTCACCTTTCTCAGTCTTGTGTGTATAGCATGTTTGTGGAGCAAGTGAGGAGTTCTCTGCAGTGGCATTGATATTTCAGAGTAGGATATTATTATCTGACCTTGTCATTCAAGATTCAGGGAAGACATCTACGTGTGAGGTTTTCTTCTTAAGATTAGAAATACAGTCCTGAACAGTGTTTGCATGAGTTAATCTTTCATTATTGGACTGGTAAACACTGCTATTTTTGTTTGCATATGCAATAATTGAGTGAGCCTGACATTTCTTTTAGGACATTTCTTGACAAAATATTTGCAGGTGCCTCAGAAAAAGATGTTGTGTGGGGAGAGATTTTAAATGGAATTTAAAACTTAACATGATAAAAAAATTAACACATACGCAGACATATATTAATTACTTCTTACTACTATTTGTTATATTTGCTAGATTACAACTGTGTTTGAACAAAGGAGACAAAGAAATTCTGATTTTTCTCTTCTTAATAGTACCAGTTCAACAAAATAGGAATCTGGATGGCAGGGATAAATCCAGTTCTATTGTATATTTTGACCAATTTAAACTGATGGATAGTTCAGTTGATGAGCCTTCTGCTAGTTACCACAGATGATTAGTGCTGTGTAAGTCCAAAACATTTTGGGAGGATGTGAGCCCAGTATTTTTTTCGGAATTACAGAAGAAGTAACAGTCAGTCAATTTGTCCGTGTGCTTCAGAGCCAGCACTGTCTCGTGTGTCAGTGAAATATCTCCTCTTTAAGGTGGAACCGCATTGCTCACAATTCAGGGCAAGGGGGGTTCAGCTAAGAGGGCAGTCATGGCTCTGGAAACATCATGATGATGGTGCAGCTTCTTTTACCCCACAAATTACGTGTGACATTTCATTTAAAAACTAAGGTTTAATGAAAGAAGGAGTCCCTAGCTGCATCAGTAGTGACAAATATGTAGGACAAGCCTTGAGAAAAAAAAGATTTTTAAAGTTAACCTTGGGAACAAGAGACCTGTGGGCATGAAGTTCCTCTCAGAGGAGCGAGGGAAAGGGGGAGAAAGCTCCAGAACCTCTGGTCCTTCCAGTGTTGGGTCTCACATCCATGTTTGTGCTCTTGCATGGAGGCAGAGCCCTCCTGAGACACTGCTGTGATTACAGCTGTCCCTGCTGCTCGTGCACTGCTATCAGAGTGCCGATCCCAGTAGTGCTATGAACCAAAGGAGGCACAGAGTGAGTTCACAAATAAAAGCCCTCCAAAGGTGGTTGTGGAGTTGAGAGCTAGTTACAAGGGATGATGGTCTTCTCAGGGAGGAAAAGATTCCTGAGGAGATGACCAGAGACTGCTTTGGCACTGGTGCTGCCATCTGACAGGTGTGATAGCACAATGAAGCAGTGACCCACCTGAGTACAAAATTTCACTTTTTTATTAATATCGTACATAACTCTTGATAACTTTCAAGCTGCAAGCAGATTAATTAATTTCTCCTCTTACTTAAATTTCCCTTCATAGTTTCAACCAAAAATATTGTCCTAAGTTCTTCCTCTTAAAATGCATCAGTGGATAATAGTGTTTGTGTAAACTGGACGAGAAACAGCATTTTAATGCAGATGTAGTATTCTTACATATACACATAGATGAATTGTCAGTTAATGTGATTTACCTGCAATCTGATTTACCTTCCCAGAGACTCTGGTCTTCAGCCATTAAATTGCTTCCAAAGACTTTAGGCCAACAGATTTTCTTTTCAAGTCCCAAATTCTCCTCTTCCCAGCTCCCTGAAAGCTCCTGTTCCCTCCCCAGAGATACACTTACTGGTGAATGACACTTCTCTGTTACTGCTAAGTAAAATATAAAGAAAATAGAGACTCATTCTGCCAACCAGGGCACTCAGAGAGCTCTCACTCTGATAAATTGGCCAAGTTCTCCAGCCACCCATCGGTAACCCTAACCTGCGATGCTGCTTGTATGGAAACAACATGATAACAGATGCTTTCAGGACATGAGGTTTTTCCTCTTACTTTTCTGTGAAGCAAGTGGCACTATTTCTGCTCTGTTAGCTAAGAGAATATATACTACTACACATGTAGGTTTGTTGCTGTTGCTCTGTTTGTACTGCAAAGTCAGATTCATGATTACCACAATATTTTCTGTACTCTTGAGGCAGCAGAGCAAAACCTGCCTGTCCCTTTTATTGCAGAATGTAGTGTTGAAGGGACTTTTTAAACATGAGCAAGTGCAGGACTGGAGCAAACATATGCCCTGTTACTGACTCCTCTGAAGGTCTTGAGAAAGTCATCTAATCTACATCTTCTCCTCCCCTCGGTACATATGGAGACAGAACCAGTTCTGTCCCTAAAGGGGAAGCATTGTGGGCTAATTAATGAATATTTGTAAAGTACTTTGTAGAGGAAACCTGCTACATCTTATAATTACCTGATACAAGCCAGATCCCAGGGGAGTGCTCCAGATGGCTCATGCTCCATCCTTCACCCTGGCTGCTGAGGCCAGTGCTCTTCCTGTCCTCTTCCACTGAAACAGATGAAGGGGCCTCTGGGGGATGCGCATGGTGTTTTATGTGATGTGAGATTTTACTTTTTTAAATGAAAGAATAATTTCACTATCTCTGCAAAACTAGATATTTGAAGTATGTCTCTTTCCCTTTGATCTTCACTGCCTTGATTTTCATTTGTAGACAGACTACAAGGCTGAAAGGAACACAGAAGAGGGGGCAGTTGGAAAGAAAGATGAACAGGGGCCTATCCCTACCCTGCCCTTATGCATGTCTTATGGATATGTGATCTCCTTAGCTGCCTTGTTTCAAAAAGACAGAAGGAATTTGCCTTTCTAACCTTAACAGGACTGTTTGCTTTTGGTGTGTTTTTTGTTTTGTTTTGTTTTTTGTTTTGAATTGAATACAAATCTGCTAAAGCAGAATGTATCATGTACAATACAACAGTAAGTTGACCTGAGCACATGGAGCCTGGTTCAGGTTCCTTGCTGGCTTCCATGTTATTTCTTCAGCTATGCCAAGACCTCTTGCCCCAATTGTCTTTGCTACAGTAATATTATTTTTTGTTTGCCTTAACTTTAAAAGCTGTCTCTTAGTGAACTGTCTGTGTTGCCCAGAAGGAAAGGAACCAGGTTGCATAAAATTTGAGAGACTGCATTCTGTCATCACTGTGTTTTCTAAGAATGATATTAATATAACCCAGGGATAAAAGTTAGGAAAGTTTTCTGAGAAGAGCTGATTGAATGATTAGAGATAAGAGACCCTTCAGGAGTTTAAACTGTTTTGTTTTTAAATAGAGGTTAAAGTTTGGCTTTAGCAGTCTGATCATGAAATTTATTTAATTTACAATCTCTGCAGTTCAAGATGTCCCCACAGGTGTCTATCTCTGAACATAGCTGAACCACACTGAAGAAGGGCTTATTTCTCATCCTGACCAAGGAGATGAAGACCTGTGGTCTAATCCACCTTCAGTCAGATGTTCAGTCCACAAGACCAAAAGAGTCAAGGAGTGGGAATAAAAGCTAATCTGGTTTATGCTGGAAATATGAAGTACTTTTATTACAATGAGAGTAATAAAAAAATCAGAACATTGTAAAAGGTGCATGATGAATTCTGCTCCATTGTAGATTGGAAAATCTAGGCAGGACATTTATTTTTCAGTGGTAACTCTATGCAAAGAGCAGTGAATCTGAGGAAATCCTCTGGTTGATGGTAAATCAGAGACAAGCTTAGTTAATTTGGGTGGAGTTTTCAGTCCAAATGAATCCTTGTGCTGTCACTTCCTGTGAAAAGATGCCAAACCTCAAAGTGAAAATCAGCAACCATTCAAATACACATGGCTTCTCAGCAAAACTATGTGGATCAGTGAACAGTATTCTACTACCCAAAAATGATGTAGGAGCCTGAACACATTTACAGAGAAAAGTAGATGAGGCTCGGATAATGTTTTCTTCAGTATTTTGGGACCTGACATGAATTAGATTCTCATGCATGTTGGACAGATGATAAATTCAGGCTTGAGGGAATGCACTGTTTTTTATTGTCTCTCTGTGCTTTCCTTCATCATGGCATCATGTATGCATGCAGGCTAAAACACAGATTCTGACCTGGGAAAATGTGCAATACTAATTAAAATCATCAGAACTGCAAGAAATCCTGCTCACAGATCAGAGCCCTGATAAATAAAAAGAGCAAAGATCAAACCTGGAAAAAGTGTCACTCTAGATGTGAAACGAGAAAAGAGCAGGGTCCAGACATAAGAATCACCAGAGAATGATGGGGCATCAATGACACTCCTCTTCTCTCTTCCATCAAACATGAGCTTGTCTCTTCTTTCAAGGTGAGAATTTGCATCTTGCCTCTGATCAGCCCTCAAGGATAGTCTCTTCTGCTACTGGCAAAGGTATTCAGCAAGCTCTTTTTTTCCATGTTATTCTTCACATTTTGGAGGACTTCATGTTAACATGCACAAATATCTCATTATCCTGTGCTAGAGCTATCATTATAACCTCCCTTTCTGCAGCCTACAGAAACATTAGGCTGCCTGATTTGCAGAGGTTTGCTTGACCTGTTGTTTGCTGTCTTGGATAGCTTGGGAAATGTCTGCACTCTATATAACACCCTTTCAGAAGGTCATACTGAATTATTTATTACATACTATATGTGTATATATATGTCTAAATATATATATATCTGTATTCATCTATGCATATATAGAATCCCTTTTGCATGTGTAGTTGTGCAAATGGCCTTATCCTGAAGGTGTGACAAGCACGCTGTAACTGTGAGTGCCTTTGTGCATGCGCTATTACAGCATATCATCTCAGCCTTCTCCCAGACCAAATCTTTCTTCTTGAACCCTCTCCTCCTTTCCTGTGGTAAGCATGCTTCCAAACCAGGATACTAATTTGCACAATTCTTTTCGCACAGAAACTGCCCACCTACCAAACTTTATAATCAATATTTAAGGTTCTTTGGCTTTTTATTATTCTGTGTGACACCATCTGCTGTAGACAATTAACTTGTCTACTTCAGTGTGCTTTCTGTGGGCCTTAATTTTATGTTCACAGCCCACAATACTGCAAGCAATATTGGATTGTAGCTATGCTAATGCAGCCTCTTGTGGCTCTATCTTCTTCCCTGTCCTGTCAAGTACTCTTGGCAGAACAATATTCATGTGCCAGTTGAGAAGCATGGAATGAAGAACCTCCATCGAAGGCAGGGACTGTAGCTTTACTGAGCACTAAACCTGTGCTTGAGGTTGCACATAATAAAGAAGCTCCAGTGGCCTCTTTATGAAGGGCCTGAGCCAGTGGTTGTTTTGGCACTAATATAGTCTTCCTTACTGCCTGCCACCAGTGCTCTGTAGCAGGGACACATAGCTCCGTTTCTAAAAGCAAAGGAAAATATTTTCTGCAGTTGTCTGCTCTCATTACAGCTTTAAAGTTGTCAGAGAAAGAGATTAAGGCTGTGTCGTTTTTGTTTTTTGTTGCTGCCTTTGCCAAGAAAATGAGTTGTCACAAAATCTCAAGACCTAATCTCTTCTCATTAGATGCTCCTCACAGCCTGAGGCTTAGGGGAGTTTTAATGAGAACGGACATTGATGCAGAATGAGCATGTTCCCACTGGTGGCTACACCAGTGGTAATATGAGCGCTTACAATTCTTGACCCTGCTGGAACTTAGAGATATGTTTCTACTGAGTGGGGAAAGTGACGCATCCAGTCTAGGTTCAGCAGCCTCATTCATTAGGGCAAGATACAAATGGATGATATAAAAGCCACCACACAAAAAGACAATACCATAAATGAATGTCTGTGGAGGTCCAAAACTAATTGATCTCAGGTCGAGGGTAGAAACTGGAATATTTATTGAACATGGAACACGCAATATAAGGGTCAGGTGGGTGGGATATGTTAAGGAAGAGGATGGGTTATGCTAACTAGGGGATGGATTATGCTAACTAGAGGACTATAAAATTCTCTATTACAGTTACACAAATGGTTAATATTTTCCTGTTGCGAGGACCACATTGGGGGAGAGAACAAAAGGGTTTCTACATCGTCTGACAACATCACCACAAAGTCCTTCATATATTACTGAAAGAGACAGGACAATAAAACATAGCTAAATATTAACGGGTCTTGTGATGAAGCATCCGGCCCTCAGAGTAAGGAGTTTCTCTCAGCTTCTACTGTCCATGGCCTGCTACATAATCCTATAAGTTCCTTTTCTGCTGATAGCCAAGTTTCGGATTCCAACAAATGTCCATCTCATTTACACATAGACAATAATGTCTGCCTGAATCTTTGTGTGCACAGAGAAAATACATCATTAAACAACTACTTTGAAAATGCAGTGGCCAGATAAAACTAGCTTTGATCATCACTAACTGAAGATGGGAGTGCTGACTTCACTGTCAAGAGCTCCTGGTACCAAAAATAATTCTTAAAACTCCTCTTAAAGCCCACCTCTTTCTGGAAAAAAGCAGGTATCTCTCTAACAGAGGTTGTGAATGGGAGATGTAGCAGTAAACCTGCATTATATGGGAAAACTGTGGTTTAAGCATGTTTTAAAATGGCTTTTTTGTGGTCTCTGCTAACTCATGTTTCTTCTTCCCAAAATCCCCCACGTCCAGTTCTTATCTCTGTCTCAGGAATGTCCTGAGAAGATATCAAGAAGTCTTCTCATTGGTCTCTTGTTAACCCCTTCCTTATTTGGCTGTTCCCTGCCTGATTGGTGTTTTGTAAGACCCCTTACCTTACATGGTCCCTTTTGACCCTCCCAAGAGCTTTATAAACCCCTAACCACAATAAACTCTCTCTCTCGCCTCCTCTCCAAGTCCTGTGTGCTGTCTCTCTCCGGGAGCCATGGGACCTCGTGGGTGGGGGGAGGGGTGAGCACCTAACGCCTCCATGCATCCAGGACCCTGAAGAAACCCCTGGAGCTGGAGTAACCCCTTCCCTATCCACCTCAAGCCTTCGGAAATGGAACCCCACAATGGGAGGAATGCACCCAGAGGGAGATACTATCCAAGTCCAGTGCCTAGAAATGTCTAGTGTGAGCTTCTAGGACTTGCTATACCACCTTTCCTGCATAGGAGGTTATATTCATTCTTTTAGAACCATAAATTAATTGTTTGTAACACTTTCTGAGACTAAAAATTGCTGAAACAGTGGCGTGGGACTGCCTTGGAAATCTGTAAGCACAAATGAAGTTGCTTCTGAGATGTGTTCAGCTCTCAGCTGCCTTCGTAGTAGACCAGAGATCCTTGCAGATGAAGGAATAATACATCTTCAGTCACTCATTTGCAGTACTGTGCAGTATTAGTTGCAGCAATAACCTGATTGTGGTCATAAAAAAGCCTTTTTAACTCGAGGTTGCTAAAGTCTTAATCTGCTTGCATGCTGTAGCCTCACAGACCTCAATAATGACAGCTGGCATGATAGGAGTACACGTGCTCTTTTGAGACGGTAACACATGGATGCCTGCATTAAGGCATTAGCTCAAAACTGCATCCCATGGATCAGCAGAAAATGATACAATTTCTTGCTCTTTTCCTAAAGTGATCAAAGCAAATTATGTCCTTTAGAAAAGTTAGTCCCACCTTCTATATGCGATTTCAATCATTCTGCATCTTGGTGTTCTACCTGCCTTCTGATTGTACCATTAGGACATTTAAGCTGGTATCAACAGTTCTTCTATTGTTTAAACTTCTGTAAGGCCTATAGTGTCTAATGCCTTAGCAAAGCCTTTCTCAGAGCTGTATAGGAACTGATCAATGCTCCAGAAAGACCAGCAATATGTTAGCAGGTAGGAAGAGACCTGCATTGATTTTCATTTTGCTAATGCTCTTTTGGCTCTTCCTCATTAAAGCTTTGAAAGTAAAAGGTAAAAAAATGCTAATTTCTTGCTGGATCTTCAAGTCTAACAACCTGAAGTTTAGGGCATTTCATCCCTGAAGGGATTTTTTTTCAGATTGTCCATATTTAACATATGACCATTTTTTTTTACTTAAGGGCAGAGAACAATGGAAAAATCCTTTAATCTTTTGGCCTTTGCAAACATCGTCCCTTATTCTTGGTGCATATTCTAAAGAAGATGCAACATGAAACTGGACTCCTCATTTTGACCTAGGCCCTTAGCCTAGAAAATTTCACCAAAATTGCAAATCGTCACTTGGGCCCTTCAGATACAAGTGTTCATCCTAGTCCGGTGGAACCATGAAGCGATCAATAAGCATCAATAAGCCAGTTGAGCTGTCCTTTCATTGTCAAACCATAGACATAACTCCTACAGTACCCACAGCCTTGGATATAACCTCAGCATCAGTACAGTCAGATGAAATTCACCAGTCCTTAAACTCTTGCTCACAATGGTCATATGCACCACAGGCTAACAAGAGAAATCTGGAATCCCATTAAACCTTATTTTGCTATTCCTTTATGCTATTCCTTCACCATTATGAGCTGAAAGTATGATACAGGTGATACTAGCTGCTCTACAGTGTCTCACAACACATAAAATGTGTAATTAATCATATTGGGAGTTAATTGTGCAGGCACCACAGAAAATATGACAATAAGCCTATGTTTTTGAGTTTATTTGTCCTTATCTCTTCCCCTCCAAACTGTCATCCTTAATTAAACCTAGAAATGATACCTTGGGGGCTGATACCTTCACTGAATAGATTCAATATATTGACTAAATATACTGATCTTCTTGACGTTAATTTTGAACTTAGAGAAGTAAAATAAATTTTATTTCTCAAAACAAACACTCCAAAAAAGTAGCTCTGATAGACCTTTAGTCAAAAAAGTTAGCTGTGAAATTCAGCAAGTGAATAAAAATTTGCTATAGAAACATTTTTTATTTTATAACAGGCTATAGATACGGTCCAAGATGTAAAAAGCACTGAGAGGTGGCCTGCCTATCAGAAAGAAACATTGCCCAGATTTCAAATGGTTCCTAAGCTTAGCTATGGCTGGAAACAAATGACTGGTGCCTTCACTAAGTGTAAATCACTGGTCCTTGCTGACAGAAATCCACACTGCAGGTAAGCGGGTTCTGGAAGTGCAAGGTGAGGCCTGAGCTACTCAGGCTTTCTTTTTGACCACCTACCACAAAGCTCATTCTTTGCTTGTGCTGTAACTACAGGTGGGTTACCTGTGCCCATGCCAAAGGTAAACATGGTGAACACCAATTAGCCACCATTTCCTCTTCTTTCCTAAAACATTTTTTCCAATCCAAACTACAGTGTAGCCTAAAAAAATGAAAGAGCTATTAGACGCGCCAAAATAAAGGTGTTGGTTTTTTTCTTTTCTAATTTGCACACACACATGTCCCTATTTTCAGCCTGAATGAAATTTTGTAATCTATTAATTTTGCAGAAGTATATTTTTGCACTTTTGCTGACTTCCAGCTTCAAATGCCAGGGAGCAGCCCAGGCACTTAACATCCTTCCCTGTGTAGAGAAACACCCCTCAGACTGAAGGATAACAGGTCCTTCCTATCATTTGAAACAGGATCTGGAGGTCCCAGGAGGGTGTTCTGTTTCTGGTAGTGCAGTTTTGGCATGAGCAGTATGTATGAACGCAAAGAGGGGAAGAAATGTTTCAAAGAGAAAGCCAGGAGTACATCAGAGCCTCAGAGTTCTTTTAATTCCCTTTGATGAACATTTCCATTGCACTGAAGAAATCAATATGCCACTTTGGGGGGGGGGAAAGAAGGACAATTTTCCCTTCAGAAAGACTTAGGAATGAATGATAACAAGTTCAGACTGATTGGTCCAGCAGAAGAAACTGCCACATTTCTCTGAATGTTTTGCTTCATTGAGAACAAAGTGATATGCATGCACATAATTAATAAAGTTAATAGAATCTAGTGCCATTCTTAATATTAGAAACAACTTATTTATAGAGGTGACATTCTATTCCTCACGTTCCTTCTAATACACACAACTGATATACCTAATTTTATAATGTTAACAAACAATTAGTAGCCAGTGTAGTCATGAAGTAATGTGGTTTTAAACATTTATGTGGAATGTTTTAGATGTAAATTGCCATGAAGAGGATGTGAACCAATAGCTGGATCTTAAATTGCACACATAGACACATACACAGACAAAATGAAAAGGTTTGGGAATGATGTTTTTCCAAATGGAATTAATGTTGGTGTGCACGTGCTTTTACTTACAAAATGTGAATCATGATGCTGACAATGTAAAGCTCCAGTTCTTGAACTATGTGTGTTTTTCCTGAATTTAAAAAAATCCACAGGGCACCAGCAGCTCATATGGAGCCACTTGTAAGGACTGCACTCTCTCCAGCCTTGCTAATTACACTGGCATATGGCCACAGAGCTAATCCTCCTGAAGAGACCTACTCTAGCCTCAGCTAGCTTTTTTGGCCAGCTCCCACTGGAAAATTGGAGTCCTCCAACAAAACAAGGACGGTAACAGATCCAAGCTGTGGATTAACTCAGCTGGGACTAGAAGCCCATTTGAGAGACAGAGATGCTTTCACCAAGTGCCTTAATAACTGCTCAATTTCCCTTGGGGTGAAATTGCTTAAATTTCATCACTTCTGCTGAAAATTACCCTTGATAGAGTGATATTAAGAGAGATCTCCCAGGAAACTACAGCCCAAACTACTGAGAGATTTAAGAATTGAAAAAGGAGCATCATAAATTCCCCCAGACCCAGGAAGGGCTTAAACAGCTCCTGGCCAGTGACAGAATACCCAAAACCCTTAGAAAAAGCACCCAACCCCCAGAGGAACATTAGTCCCTCCTGAGCAGAGACCATGGAGTGCTCCGTCATGTAGCACCAAATCCAAGGGATTTCTCTCCAAGCTCTCTGCTCCACAGGATGTGACCTACTTAAAGCCATCTCTCGAGAGGAGTAGGGGAACTGATGCCAGCCATGCAAATCAGATTGATTTATATTCTGATACAATCAGCCACAATCATGAAATCCACTTAGCTGGGTGAAGACTCCAGCTACTTTGTTCAATTACGCAATTATCATATTCCATTTAATCCCCAAATCAATTCCTGTATTTAGAATTATTTAAGATGCTTCAGCAATTATACCTAATTAGGTTCTATCAGTAAAGTAAATAAATGTGATGTGCCAATCAGATGGCTGCAATGGCAGCTGAAGGAAAAGGAGCTCCTAAGTCCTCTGCTTAAGCCAAGGATGCAAATGATTGTTAGAGTGTTATAAAGCCATTTGCTATTTTGTTGGTGGGATGAGAACCACACAAGGCCAGATCTGTTATTAACCATTCAATCATTTGAGGGCTGTGCCACCTCGAACATCTGCAAAGGTAATGACCACTCTTTTTGTTGGATTGTTTGGTCACGTCATTTCCCAGCTTAATGTTTATAAAAGGCTCTGAAGAGATGAAAGAGTGGAGGGGTCCTACTACAGTCAGGATCCTCTGTCCTGCCTGTAGAGGAGGGTTTTCAGATCAGTTTCAGAGCAAGAGGAGCAAGCAAGAGTAGACTGACTTGGTACTGGAGAAGAAACCTCCAGAGCACTCCCTGTCCTCACAGGAACCCTGTGCAGGCTCAGTGGCTGGAGCTGCATGACAGTATCCCCTCCAACCTCATGCAATCTTCTTTTTCCACAGCCAGGCTGGGCTGTTTTAGGTCCTCTGGTGCACTCCAGACTTCACTGAATCTTCAGATGTCTGTCACCTTCATGAACATGCTTTTCTAGAGGAAGATACACCAATTTTGAAAATATCACCTCTACTTTTTCCCTGTTTTATTTAATTCTTGTAGTTTTTACTGTATGTCAGCTTGGATATCTGGCTTTCAGGAACACAAAATTATTTATTTAATGCCATCCCCTGCTGTCTTGCAGAGGAAAAGGTTTTAAAGAAGAGACCTGTAATGCCAGAGCGTAACTTTCTACAGCTTGAGCTGAAGAGCAATTCCTTCAGCTGGTAGCATGAACAGACTAGTCTATCTCCCATGCAATTTAAAAGAAACGTGACATGGCATACAGAGCTATGACGTTTCCATTTAAAAGAAACTTTATTTAAAACAAAGGCTATTTTATCATCTCCCACGCACATGGCATTGAGAAAGGTACACCTAAACAACTGGACAACATCATTTTCAGCTGCTGAGCACAAATACCATGCAAACGTTCTCTGCTACAGAACGGCTGTGAGGGGATTACTGGAGAACACCATGTAATTACTAGCTGCGGTAACTACAGTTACATTCAGATTTGGCAGAGCCATTACAGCTGGTAAGTTTAAAAGTCATTGTGAGAGAGACTTTGATCCCAGGCAGAGATTGTAAATTGTCAGCCTTGGAATCAGGGCCTGGGGTGTTAAACCCAGGGCACCCACATGCACTGTCTGGTAGTCGGTGCTTGGCTCTATCTCTTTCCACCACTTGGCTAAGGATAGGTGTTGGGAGAAGAGGCTGCCTGAGCCCTTTCTGATCAAGACCATGTACACAAAATTGCATTTGTTCCTTTCTGGTGCCTGTACTTTTCCTGTTAAAAAAAAGCAAAAGAAGCCTGAAACTCTTTTCATTTCGGCTGGTGTAGGTCAGGAATGACTCACTGGGCTCAGTGGGTAAGTGATATCACCAATTTGTGCACTGCCCAGAGCATGTAATTAAATAGCTAATGGTTAGCAGGCACCTGCATTTAATCTGTGTTCCCATAATTTGCAGTGTTATTGTGAGGAGGATTCTCTTTTGCCCTCAACCTTTCAGTTTATCTTCCTGTGTGACATTGAGAAATGTCCTCAACCAAATGCTGTTTGCAGCAGAGTGGGCTTCCTGGCCGGTGCTGCTCACCAGCTCCCACTACAGGTCCTGCACAGCCCATGATGCACAGCCCTTGGACACAGCTGGCTCCTTGCCAGCAGCTAGGTACAGAGATGAGCCTGAGGTCAGTGGCTGCAGTAAGCAGGCTCTTGCTTTATTTGGATGGGGCTTTGAGCAAACTGGTCTAGTGGAAGGTGTCCCTACTCATGGCAGAGGGGTTGGAACTAGATGATCTTTAAGGTCCTTTCCAACGCAAAGCATTTTATGATTCTATGATTCACTCCTGAAAGTTCAAACCTAGGTGGAGATTCCTTTAGTTCCTGCATTTAGTGGGGGATTTACAAGCAAGTGTATTTTTTCTCAGGTCTTTGGGGCAATCTCCAAATTTACTCTGACTGAGCTGGCAAATAGTGGGGATGAAGCCAGGAAAATAAAGGGTTGGACCACTTAAGGACAGGAAGGTGTCTTGTCCTTAGAAGCTAGTCTTCTGCAATATGACTTGTAACAGGACAGAAGCAAAGTATGTTGCCAGTCCACCTTTTTGACTTTTGTTTAGCATTATCACCACAACATGGGGCAAACCATAGATCTGCTAAATGGGGGATTTTTCCAAAGAAAATGTGAACTCATCAAGACACAAACAGGAAAGAGCAGTCAAGAAAAAATCGATGAAACTTTTCAAAGGCCACTGAGAGAGTAAGAATGTTGCAACCAAGATACCCTTGGAGAAATTGCGAACTCCCGCCCTGTTCCCACGCCATACTGGAAAATCCTCTGTACCGTGGCACCCTGTCAAGTCATTCAGCTAGTTCCTGCATACATCTGACTGTGGTGCAGCAGACCACCAAGCCACTGAACAGGGTTAATTTGCTGCTACATTTGGATTTTGGCATCTTGGATTTTGGGAAACAAATAGATAAGTTTTGGGGTAGGACATTTATCTACAGATTTCCATGTGTCCTAAAGCAAACAGATGGAGTTGGAAGAACTTTGAACATGGAGATGCTGGACATGTGCTGAGAAATATATCAGGTACTCATTTATGTCTGCAGATGATGCTGCAGTTACTGTGGCATAGTTATTAAGAACCAGCCCAAATGATATTAATAGAAGTAAAACATTACTGCTTAATGATACTGTGCCATTAAAAAAGCATCAATAATGGCAGGATGGCATTACATATATAGATAAGCCATTGAGTGTCAACAAACTAATGAGTTATATTTATATCCCTGTACAATAATGTTTATTGATATGGTTGTGGAAAGCAAGGGACACTGTATGTTTTATGGGCAGGTCTAATATTAGAACTAATTGGAATTTGTGAGCCAGAACATCTCCCTCCATTTAATATGTCTGTTGCAGAAATCGTATGCTTTCGATGGCTTTGCTCTGAGGCTCTGTGTGGGAAAGTGCTTTAAAGAAAGAAATGTAGAAATGACTGATAAGTCAAAATTTAACCCATTTTCCCCATGCATATTCTTTTTCTGTTTTGCATTGTTTTGTCCTTCTGAAAAAAAGATTGATTTAGATGCTTCTCATTTTTTACGTGTTCTCAGTCCAACCCCCTCATCTCTCTTCTTTCTTCTCTGCAAACTGTTATGAAGACCAGTCCTGAAATGAACATACTACACAGATATATGAATACCAGAACTTTATGAAAGCAATCAGCCCGGAGACTGGCAATGAAGCACATTGCAGAAAGTCTTCTCAGATACCCAGCAGCATCCTGAGCTGGGCACACCCTTTCCATCCAGAAATCATTTCCCTGATTGTTAGGCCTTAGTGCCTCAGTGGAAAGAGGGTTGCTGGCACCATGAAGGCTTTTGGGTGCTACATGGATGTGAATCATTTAAAAATGCCTCAGATATGTGTGTGGGTGACCAGTGCTTGAAATAAAGCTAGGCAGTTCATAAATAACAACTGTTGAACTTTTAACACTGTCACTTTAGACCCACTCACTTTTTAGCAAAAAACTGTTTGGATTAATGCGTGAACAGTGCTGGCGAAGGCTCTGGCACTTGTGATGCCCCTTTGGTAGGGACTTGTCTCAGAAACAGACTGTGGAGTCTGTATCTCTCTCCTCTCTCTGAATGTGGGAGAGGAGGACACCTGACGGATTGGGTCCCTTAGGGGATGCAAACACATATTTGGTACCTGCTAGCCTTGGACGTGGCACGTCAGGGAACCCAGGCAATCAGGCCAATAGGAAGCTCTGGCGATGGAAAATGAGCATGCTGATTGATTTTAAGTGTTGGAAAGAATGTTGCTTGCATTGCTCACTGAGCCTTGAATGCCAAATATCTACCCAAACTGGGTTGTAGTCCAGATGGTCTTGCCCTGAGGTAATCTGTCATAATCTGAATTCACCCAATGGCTGTAATTTATATGAAATGATAGCTTCACTCCATCCAAAAGCATGTGTTTCCATGATGAGAAGTGACCCTGTGTCTTATTCTCAATAGACAGGTATAATATAAATGGTCAGACAAATCTCTGCTGTTTGCAATGCCTGCTGCCTCTGGATGGAAAGCCTCTGGATATTAGGACACTGAAACAAACTTGTCTCCCATCATGGTGCATCATGGTGCTCTACCTCTGCAGGAGCTGGTGGGGCATCCACATGCTCTTCTTGCTGTGCTGGTTCTGAGTCAAATGGCAATATTGGTTAGACTTATTAGTGGCTGCTGGCTTTACAACAGTAGATTGAGTGACTTCAAGGTAAAAAGGAAACCCAGTCATTCTCACTCCTAATATCTTCAAGCCCATGCTCAACTTATTTTTGTAATGTAAAATTTAAAGTCACTTGCAGTTGCAGTCTGATTTCATGAAAAGCCTGGGAGAACCTATCTGTAAAAAGTTCTTCATGGCAACATCTGAACTGCTTACCTGCCCAGCTTACTTATCCCCTGTCAGGTTGGAGCAGCATCACCCTCTGAGGGGAGATAGAAACCCCTGATCTGTTTCCCTGCATTGGTCTCCAGGCAGCTCATATTGTTCTCCTGTCACTATCACAGAAGGCTGTAGCTGGCAGGTATGTGCTCCCTATGAAAGGCTTAAGATATATGAATACTGTGGGGGTGTCTGACCTTTATCACTGTGTAATGATGGGGACATTTATTACAGATTCTTTCGCCCTCCACACATTTCTATAAAAAATAATGGGGCCCCGTGCGGGTGCCTCTAGTTCTTCCCTGTATCTGAGAAGTGATAAATGCAACAAAGTAGCTAATTAAACATTTTGTCAGTGTGACATTCACAAATAATTGAGATTTCTAATGATACTGCTGTGATAAATGAAGGAGTTAATGTATTCTGATGGCACCCAGACAATGCAGATAAAATGATCAACCTGCATCTCAGTTTCTCTCCTGAGCATCCCCTTTTCCCCTCCCTGGATTCCTGTTGCTCTTCCAGGCAGAGCAGATCAAGGAGATGAAGAAGCTGAGATCTGTCCCAGCTGGGTATCTCAGTAGAGAAAACATAAAAATATTAGATGTCTGGTCATGGTTCTCCTGAGCTCCCAGTGGATTCTGCCCCTGGGAAGAAGATTGGCCCTATTGTACCTACAACCTCCAAAACCCCTCTTCAAAATCATTTCTCTGTATTAAGAGTGTGTAGTGTATGCAGAGGCATGGTGGAAGCTAGAGGAGAAGAGACACAGATACAGACACATGCATTCATGCACAAGGACAGCTCATCACACAGCCAAGAGGAAGTGGAATTGCCATCTGGCTAGAGCAATATGAGATTTTTATTGGTTTTACTCTGTTGCTGACAAGCTAAAAATAAAAACCCAACTATGGGAGGGTAAGGATATCTGGTGAACTTTAAGGGGAAAGAGTCTGCTCTGCTTTGTGCTGCTGTAAATACTGGCTTGTCCTGAATGAGACACTCTGCAGGTGCACCTGGGTGCAACCTACTGCAAAATTTGGCCCTAGAAGTCTGTAGAAAACCAGATTTTTCTGCAGCTATGGGGTGATTTTGTAAAAAAAAAATATGTTAATTGAGCCCTGATTGCCATTTTTATTAAGAGTGTGAGTAAATGTGCTACTTTATCTCCCTCCTGGTGTGTGCATGAATTTAATGCTCACAGAGTGTGTTGGCAGAGCTGGAGGCTGAATTCTGTTTATTCATGATGTTCTAATACCACCACCACCACTGCTACTGTCCCCCTAATGAATTCCTAGCAGCATCCCTGGGCAAAGACATTTACCCACAGAATGGACTTGGCCTCATGAAGTCAATAGGATGATAACTGTGCCTTCTCCATCCTTCCTTCCCTTAATCTCCCAGACTCTCTAATTCTAGACTTCAAAAACATAGTACTTTGCTGAATTCAAGCATATCCCAAGAAGAATAGCGGTTTTAACAAACCAGTGTTTTCTAATGAAAAGCTGATTGAACTGAAACCTTTCCAGACCAGCTGTAGTGAGGACAAATTCATGCCTTTGGGCCTGTTTTGCTTTAGTTGTCATAGGAAGACAAATGCTCTGAAGTTTCTTCTGCTTCAGGTGATGTGCTTAGTTACTATTCCACTCTGGCATTGAGGCAAAGTGCGATGTGGAGATCCAGGCATGAGCTCAGTAGCTGATAGTTAATAGTCACTGCTACTCTTGGTCAAATGCAGGCTGAAGTTGCTGCTGCTTTCAGAGGCAGCAGGTGCAGGGACTGTAGGCTGTGAAGGTGTGGTGTGTCCTCCTTTGAGCCAGGGTGTTTCTGTCTCTCCATGCCTTTATCTGCCAGAGGTGAATGCAGCTGCTACTGTGAAAGCTGGCAGCTGCTGTGACCAGAATGATGTTGCAGGTTGACACTTATTTCTGCAGGCTTTCCTGCTAAAGATGGAGGAATGGGCTCTTCCTTTTTCTTCAGGAATCCCCAGAGATGATGTAAACTTGTATGTTGTGGGCTTGGAAACATAAGGTCTTGCACGAGAATTCACCTTTCTCTTCCCTTGCACTTAGTTCTAAAGATATTGTGATTATTGCAGTGCAATCACAAATTCTTTGAATTTCAGATGCACATAAGAGCAACCAAAAAAGCAAAAGAGCCGCCACATGCAGACTTAGGATTTAAGTGTAGTGGTGTCCACAGCTTGCTGGTGATTGTTATATTTCACATGCACGATTAGCACACAGCACTGCACAAGCATTTCAATGTAGGGTTTCCACCAAGCCTTGGACTGTATGTCCAGCTGAAGGTTTGACCCTGAATGATCACGAGAAGACAGTGTTTGCAAGGCGACAGTTGAAGGACCTTGACAAGAAGCAGTAGAAATACTCCCATTGTAAGCAGACATTGGTTCCCATAGCAGGAAGCACTGAAAACACACAATAAAACTAAAGGGCAGCACTTATTGAAGCACTTACTGAAAGCAGATACTTTTATTCCACAGTATGTGACAGACCCATGGAATTAACTGCCACGGGATATATAAGCAACAGGGTTGAGAAGATGGTTAGAGGCATCAGCGAAAAAGAGCCTTTTTGACAGATTTAAACTCACTTGGAGGTAGTATCCACTGTTTATTTATCATTTATCAATGAGCAACTTTTGTCCTTTTCTGAGTTTCACTGCAGCAGCTGTTATACCGATGCATGGAGAGAGTCAGTCACAGCTCTAAGGTATTAAAAATATACATATGAATTCAAAGAAGAGATGGGACTATTGGTAACCAAATGTCCCTGCAGTTCCACCTTTTCTATATTGTGGTTTGTGGTTTTTTTTAAAGCACAAATGGGCTTGAGAAGAAAGTTCTCTGAAAAAGAATAGATGAATAACATCTCCCAGGGAATTCAGAAATTAGGAAGTAGGAAAAGGACATTACTTTTCCTCTGAAACTTTGGGTGGTGGTTGCTAGAAACTGAGCAAAAGGCACTGTTGTCTGATACAGAAATTCTTCTATTTCTGATGATGGAAAGTACAACATAAAAGAAAAATGGAGAAGCAGAGCATAAAAGGTAGTATTCATCAAGTTGTCCTTTATTTCCAAAGCTGATTAATCAGATATCGTGAGACAAATTTTTGTAAACATGAGGTAGCCTTTAAAAAATCAGGAGGTTTTGAAATTATAAGTCTTCATTTGTTCAGTTGTTTAATCCTTTAGGGTTCATACCCTGTACTCTGGATAAAACTTGGTGTTGCCCCTGCTATATCAGTGCTGTGTGGGGAATGGCTGTGCTGTGTTCTTGGGAGAGACCCAGCTGCACTGGCACTGGAGAGCATAAAGAGCTGCTCTGTTTCCAGCTATTGCCAAGAGGAACTCATTTTGGACCAGAGCTGTTCACCTGTTCTTCTTTAGCCTTTGAAGACAGCCACAGTCCACCATGGGTATGCCATCCAACTGAGAACGAGCTGAGAACAGATGCTTGTGACAGGTAGTTCTTCAGGCTTTCATTAGGATTTCATTGCAAGCAGAGGCAAAACCAGGGTGAGCAGGGAGCATGAGAGTTGAAACCTGATGTTACACCCTGGTCTAGAAGTTCCATGCTTTTACCAGTTGTACACTTTAATTTTAGACTTCAAGAGATCTTGTGCACATGAACCCTTGCAAAGTCTTTGATTCTTTGATACCCTGAGTTCACGTCCAGAGAAAACCCACACATTTTTCTCTAAGAGATTTCTTTTAATTTGGTGAGAAAATAGGTGTTTTGGCAAAAAAAGTTTTACAGAAATAACATGCAACTTCCCAAAAGCATTACAACAGATTACCGAGACTAACAACCATTGCTATAGTAAGGGGACCTTTGTTATACTCAGCAAACACAAACTTAAGTGAAATACAGAACAACAGATGTTTAAGTTGCCCACAGGAGTAAAGAAAGAGAGATTAAGAGAAGAAAGAATAAAGAGAGAAAGAGAGGAGAGAGGCATATTTACCACTTCGAGGTCATATATAGACAGGTCATGAGGGCAGAGCCAAGAGGGGATGGAGACCAAGTGCGTGTTTGTTTACAGACTCTGGCTATTTTGGCCACTCCCTCTAGGCAGGACCTCTGGCTCACTGCCACTCACTGTCCCCCTAACCAAAGTGAGGGGTGCCACAGCCACTTAGAGGCTTCAGGGCATGTTGTGTGGGCAGGCCACCAGGTGGACCTGATTGGCAGCCCAGCCACATGGCTTTCCCTGCCATGTGCTCTGCGTGGGCGCAGCCGTGTTGGCTGCAGGCCTTACATGTGCCTTCCTGCCATGGGCTTGACAGATCATGTGTCTGCAAGCCTAGCCCAGCCCTTCCCCCCCGCCCCACAGACAATATGGTTTATTCGACCCATCAATCAAACAATCCAGTGAGATACGAATCTGGTTCTGACACCTGAGGAATAAGCAGAGGGCAGCTGAGGCAACTCATCTGTGCCTGGGACAGAAACAAGTACCCAGCATTGACATCTCACTGCTGCTTGCCATCCATTTGAGTGTCCCGGCAGATAGTTTGATTTTCCTCTCATAGGGAGGTGGTATCAGCAGAAAAGTGCCAGATGCCGAGATAATTTGAAGAAATGGGAAGAAGTGGGCTATTTACTGGCCTGGAGATGCTTTTATTTTCAACTGCTATAATTTTCAGCTGTCTCAATGAATTTAGGTCAAAGAGCCTGCTATGCAGCTTAGTCCAAACAATACGAGGCTGCAGAAAACATTTGTTGGGGAGCATCAAGGAAAGGGTGATGGCATTTACTGTAGTTCTGCTACCCCACATCTTGTGTCCCTCTCTAAGGCAGGATGAAATGTGACAAAGCATGGCCAAATGTGACTGAACACAGTCCAGGATCTGTGCTCTGGCTGCTAATGAGCTGCTGATGTAGGTCATCACTGCTTCTTTTGCTCCCAGTGAACATGGGGAGAAAGAATTTAACTCATCCTGTATTACTGAGCTATCACAGAAGGAGCTAAACAGCAGTGGAAATACCAGAGAGAGGAAGATTTTGGTGATCTTATGAATGGAGAGATCGTGATTAGTTTTAGAGCTTGAATATAGAGGTATTAAGAAGTCAGCATTAAGACTGGGAAGAGGCTTGTCAGCAGAGATAGAGTTACTGGTTGCTGACACACTTGCTAGACAGTCAGATCTGTCTTCCTCTTGTCCAGGTAAACCCTCAGCTGGAAGCTCTTCCTTTCCTTGGAGGAAGATCTAATGTCAGATTCCTCTCACCTCCTAAAGGGGACAATTCATGTGAACAAACACATGTGAATCTAGCAGTTGCCCTTGCCTTGATCAGAGCCTCTCTGCACCACCTTTTCTTTGCTGGAGTCCCAATCTATACTGATATCCCCTTGTGGCAAAAACTGATCCTTATCCTGTCTCAAGTTACACCAAGGCTCTTAAGACTCATACATTCCTCAGGTGATGATCTGATCTGATCTCAGCTGGCATTGCAAACCTCTCCATCAGGACTATGCACAAGGAATCTGAAATGGGGCAGCATGGACTTAAACATGAACATTGAAGACACACGCTAGCTTAGCAAGAAGACCCCTTACACATGGACACACATGTGTGGGCACACATGTCCAACTGCATACATTTTTATTCTAACAACAAATATTTTAATCTGTTGGTGTGGATAAAAAAAAAACTTAAAAAAATATGTGGATAAAAAACCCCTAAAACAACAAAAAACCCCCCAAACCTCACCTTTCCCCCCAAAAATCTGGATATTTTTCATATAGAAAAGGTTCTGCACTGGAAACCTAACATCTGTCAGAAGACCAAACTAGTGAAAACTTTTGTAGCTCAGAGAAGCTTCCTGTCTTTTACTGATCCTTTGAATGAGTACATCCCTACCTCTAATGCTTTCCTTTATGCTATTTTTGGTTGTTACATATTGTAATTAAGGCACAATAGGTATAGAGGATTAGCTTCTTGTGTCTGTAGTTTAGACTTCAGGTAAAGCCTTTCTCTTTCATTCAGATGTAATTATGAATATTCACTGTTGTGTCAAATACTGTCCAGGTGTTTGCCTATAAATATTCACAAATCATTGTTGTGTGTGAGCATAAATCTGCATTATCTAAGCATGAATGTGAAATTGTCCAGCTAGATCATGAATATTCATTGTCTAAATAGACTCTGAATTGCCCATAAAGTGTCTCACATTTTAGCAGCTTGATCTAGGTTTCTTTCACAATAAGTCCACAGCTTTACAAGTGACTGATCAGACTGGAGACAATAAAATTTTTCATCACGCACAGTGGTTACTCATGGTAAAAGCACAAATTCATTGTGCATTTCTTTCTCAGTGTATAAAATGAGCTGGGACATGGCCCATCAACCTCCACTGCATATTCCATACTGTGTGTTTTCACTCTCAATTTTCTAGGCTAAACTTCCTTCCTTTTTAAGTCAGGACAAGACTGTCTTTCTCTCAGAACCACAGATACAGTGTATGTGGGGCTGTCTTACTTTGCACTGCTGTAAAAAACCAGCTGTGATGTTAAGCAGTGAAAAATTAACCCCAGAATATCTAGAAGAAGTGTAAGGTCCTGCTTGTTTCTGTGGTTGTGCTAAAGCTGTTGTGGAAACCAGGAGGAACTGTCTTGCTCCCAGACTGCTTGAAGGCGATTTGGTGCTATTGGAAATTCATGAGGGGCTGTGTTTTTCTCCTCCACAGAGGATCCCTGTCTCACCTGGTAAACATCTCTTATCACATACCTACACATTAAGACAGGATTTATAGGAAAAAGATAGTATCTTATATTAGACTATTTCATAGATTTGGGAAAAAAAAAAATCAAACTTTTGAGTTTCTAGAAATTTAAGTGCCCTAAAAGTACTTGTGAGTTGTTTTGTTTTGTTTTCCTCCAGAAAAGAAAATAAGGGTGTCTGGATCATGGGCAAGTATCTATCTTGTTTAACCTGTAGATATCTAACTTTAAAGGAAATGCTGCTACTCTTTGTGCCTTTGATGTTTTTTGGTGAAATAGGTAGTGTTCACTGTCCTTTCTCATGAGCTGAAAAGGAATATGCTATAGCATGGGGCATTAGAACAACCAAAACTGCCAGGAACTCTGAATCAGGGATTTTCCCAATTATATTAATGTGAATTCGACTCACTGTCACAAAATCCTGGTCAGGTTTGGATCTACATGCGTCCTCTGAATGGGCCTCTCTACCAAGGTGATGTTAGGTTTAAAACAGTATGAAAGCCCAGTGCAATGAAAGTATGCACAGTATGGGAGCAAAATACTCCTCTCTTCTTTGCTTGCCTTGCAAGAATGTTGTACTGCTTTTTGTCTCTATCTTGGAGAATCCAGGAAGGTGACAGGCACAGGAGCAGTGGAGGTGAGATGGTACATTTTTGCACTTGTGTTCTCAGTGCCCAGCAGTGAGTACTTGTGACTTCATTGAAGAAATAATGTGGGAAATTCTTGTCCATTGCAGTTTAATTGAAACTCAGAACATTGTGGTTCTCTCCATCTCAGATATATTCAGACTAGCCAATCCTTGCATTTCCTTCATCACTCCCGCTTTATTTCCTCTGTGAAATGCTCTCTAGGTAGTGCAGGGTAGGAATCACAGAATCATGGAATGGTTTGGGTTGGAAGAGACACACAGTGGTCACACTGAGTGCACTTGGTCCAATTTCTTCTAGCACCCATTTATGGCATGAATGAAAGGACAATTGTGCTATACAGGTCAGGATCCTGTAAAAGCCACCAGTTGCTACCTAAAACCACAAAGATGTCAGAAAATAAGCTGACAGTGTTTGCTTTTATAGTATGATTCTTGAACATGCTTTTTTCCTTGATGGTTTTTTTTTTTTTTTTGCAGAGGAACAGCATGCAGTGAAAATTCTCTGAGATTGATCATCAACTGCAATGTTGATATCAGTAATAAAAATGACATGGTAGACTTTGAAGTAGCATCCTCCTGCTGCTGGAGGAGATACAATTTACACAAGAAGTGAAATTCCTTGACATAGAGATCAATTTAACATAATTGCTAATGACATTTGTTCTATTTGCCATTGCAGAAAGTCAGGATGCTGTGTTTTTCTAGTTCAGGTTTTTAACAAAGTGCAACTAGGCTCTGACAGAAAGCAGGATGCAATGCAGTTAAAATCCCTAGATGTTGGGTCAGATGCTTGTTTTCAAGGTCTGTATCCTTTACTGCAACCCAAATGACTTGTTCAAATTCTTTCCAGCTTTCACTTACAGTGGTGCCTGTGCTTTGTGCTAGTCATTTGTCAAAGACAGAAAAACCATAAAAACTTGGACAGAAAAGAGACAGGGGCCTCATCAAACAGAGGGAAGATATTGCTTGACGGTAAACAGAACCACATTGAACAGCACCTTTGGCTCATGAGAGAACAGAGAGTGGCCTAAAATCCCTCTAGGGGAAGTTGAGGGTCAGTGTGAAAAAGGAAGAATGGTCTTAAGAGCTTTCCAGAGCCAAAGCAGAGATGAACTGTTTACCGGCTGATGCCTGCAGGATGGTGACATGCTAAATCACCTTTTTAAAGAGGGAACCATAAAAACATTAGATTAAAAATGTAAGAAAAAAGGTCATGCTTCTTCTTCATGAAAAAGCCAATAAATTAAACCCCACAGGAACAAGGCTGATTCACACAGGATCCTGCCTGTGCCCCTGGGGGCATTAGCTGTGCAGGCTTGGGTGTGCAGCAACAGGATGGAAAAGACTACATTTGTGTTAGGAATAATAATCTGCTTTCAAGAGGCATGCAAGATTTGGCTTAGCTATGAAGAAGGTCATGATTACACCTCTCTGAGACTCACAGGATCTGAACAGTGTAGATGCTAAGAAAAATATTATTACTTTAAATAATGTTTCATATCCTAAAGCTGCTACCTCACAGGTCACTTCAACCATTTTGGGTATTCATGGCTGCACTATAGCTGGCAATTGAGAAATTCTGCATGTCCCCAAAAAAACAGTGGAGCCTTCTGACAGCTGGGTTGGAGACTACTGGGAATAGCAGCATTGGCTGCAAAACCTGCTCTGGGGTGTAAACTGAACACAGAAAACATGGCAGCATCACAACTTTGCAAAGCCAGGGCTCATTAAAAGGACAGTTTTATTTCCTGACTGCCAACACAGAAGCAACTGTTCAGCATAGCCTGAAAAAGAGGAGTGTCTATATGACTGAGCCAGAATACATAACGGTTGAGCTGTACATTTGCTACCTTACTGTGCAAAAACTGCACAGAAAATGTTCTCTTTAGCTGTGCTTAAATCAGAGAGCTATGTCTAAACTGACATGTTGCTTGAGAATAATCAAAGATTCAGTAGTACTATTGCCACAATCTTGTAGTGATGACAGCAACTGCTATCAAGAGGGAAAGGGGGATGCTGCTTCTGACCATATTTATAGAAGCCTTCATAGGATGAGATGTTGTTGTTTTAGGAGAATGCATGCACATCTCCTTTGGCCATTGTTTCATTTGCTGCACTCAGTTATTTTCTTTTTCCCCTTGAGGGGCATGACATGGCCAGTAATGTCATGGCCCTAACATAAGTCTCTACACCTGGGACAAAATCCAAGCCTTTGAGTGTATAGGTCACTCCAGAATCAGAGCCTGCCACATAAGAGATGTGTTTCCAGAGCATTAATCTGAATATGGCTTTTGACCCTCTTTTTATGAGTATTTTCCTCTCCATGTGTCCAAGTCTATGAAGGTGTGAAAATGGATGTGGATGGTCTTACTGCAAAACGCAACAGGCTACAATGGAAATGACCCATTTAACCATTAATGTAGAACACACAAGAAACCTCAAAGACTGTTGAATTACATATTCAGGGATGGGGATTACCCAGCTACTTTCACTTGGAACAAATAATTACAGCTTCAGAAGGTGCCATATACCACTAGCAAACATTTCCACTGAAAAAGTTGTTGAGAAGTTGAACACTGATTTAACTGGGAGCAAGATGTGGCCTTCTGTTGGATGAGGATGCTCAAGAGCGTAATTTTACAAAGATAAACTGTCACGAGAAGTTTGTATTCTCTGATGTTTTCAGACCAAAACAACAGCTGGAGTTTTTTCAGGCTTCTGTGTGCCGGGCCAGACCTTGTGTTCTCACCTTGCAAATAGTAGGACTGTAATTTCAACATTGTTTCTGTGTTTGAACTGATGGAGAGCTGAGGATGAAGCGTGACATTGACAATGTCCTTTTAACATTTTGATTGGCAGGTCTCTGCCTCCTGCCGCTCACAATAGCCAGAGAGAAAGCTATCTCATTAATAACAAAGAAAGAAAAAAAAAAGAAAGCCATTGCCTTGTGTTGTCTGAGTGCAAGTTGTAAGACTTGCTGACATCTGCAAAGTGGAATAAACACCTGCATTTCAATAACTGGGAAGAGAAGCCCATGTATACAGAATTCAAATGGTCTATGTAATTGGTTCCTATGTACCAGTTAACACATCAGCCTTCAGTCAGAAAATCCAGTTGTGCCTTCCTCCAGGATGAGAGTGATTGATGACACGTGTGCTGTGGGCTACCAGGTTCCACAGGCTACCGAAGGACAGGGACCATCAGGCAGAACATCCTGTAATTGGTAGGTAGTAAAGGGTAGGTTTACCTTGCTATAGAGTGCATGGATATGGCTTGAACTGACAGTATGGGTACCTAAAAGGAGCTGAGCCCAGCCTGCCCCACAACTTGCTCAGAGGAGGAGGTGCATCTCTGCTTATCCCAGAGACCATGAGCACCAGAGGCATTGCACCCTGTGGGGCACGTTGCTGGGAGACTGTCTGCAAACAGAAGGGCCAGGGTGTGCTGGGGGTGTGCCATGGAGAAACTACTTCAGGCAACAAACTAATCCATATGCAGCAGCAGTACAGCACTTTCTGCCTGCCTGCCAAGGGTGATGGCAAAACCAGCTGCCCCTTCACAACCTCTGAAGGAGCATGCAACACATAACAATGGAGAGGGAAATGAAAGCCCCCCAAAGTAAAACGTGAGGAGCACGGAAATTAAAACTGAAGGGAGAAGCTAGGAAGAATTGCTGAATAACCTTTTGGAGCTGATATGTTAAAATGTGCGTGACAGTTCTGGGTGGTGAGCTGCAGGCATGGATACCTGTAGCGGTCCGAGCAATGCTTTAATTAAGTTACCTGTTTTTATTACAGTGCCCCAGATAATATCCTCCTTGCTCAAGTTTGCAGTGACACTTCTCTGTTCTTCAGACTAAAGCAGATTCATCTTATGGGTCGGTTTTTTGGGTTGGTTTTTTGTTTTTTGGTTTTTTTTTTGAATCATCAAGTCACATTTTTCCTTTAGGGAAAAATAAAATGAAAAGCCTTACCTACTCTGTGATTATAATTCAGGTTAATCTTCCTTGGACTGCAGTTTTCCTCACTCTGTTTATTTATATAAGAATGAGTAAGAGAGAAGCTAGAAGGCAGAGGGGGTTTGTTACTGCTTTTTCCTAGTGCTGCTTTGCTCAATGGACCTAAGCAAAAATTTTTTTTAGTCACCATTCTTTCCCTCAATATTCCCTTCATTTTTAAGAAACCTAATGCTTAAGACAATCTCAGAAAGATTTCCAGGACGGAAGACAGCAACATGAAAATCTTGGAAAATTAGCACCATTCTCTGCAGTATGAGCAATAGCAGTTCAAACTATCTCCTCCCTACCTTGCTGATGGACCCTGTCCTGGCACAGACAAATCACCTCTTACAAAAAATTGTATGTTTTGCCCATTCACTTCTTGTTCTGTGCACAGTTTCTGAATGGCTGTAAACATCTTTTTAGTGCTTTTGTCCACACCATGTTCACACTAGAGGGTCAAAGTATGTTGCTGTCCATTTCAGGCAGATACTGTTAAATGGAGGATCTCAGTGCAAAGCTAGATTTGAGCCTCTGTGGAGATTTTGCATAGGTGGGGTGTCCAGCAAGTGAACACCAGAGCTGGACACCTCTGCTGTGTTTCCAGGCCCTTCACAATCCTGTGTCTGTGCGTCTTTGCTTCCAGTTGGTTTAGGTGTTGCCCTTTGGGAAGGAATTAATTTTTTTTGGAAGTGTGGTAGGGTTCTCAGTTTGGGGCTGTTGACATGGCTGTGATATCCATCACTATCTACATTGTGTCCCAAAACCTTGTGGTCTATCACATTGGCATGAACCTGTTTCAAGCCAGACCAGCTCCTTTCCCTGTGCCGTTGCCAGCCTTTTAAAGCTGTTTTCTTTTTTTTTTCACTGTGGTTGCAGAACATAGTGTGAGCTATAATGAGTTCTCAGGGTCATCTGCTTTTATAGTGCTTTGTCTTCCATCATACAGTTCCTGTTCTCTCCACAGTCCCTGCTTCTCTTGCTGAACCACAGGAGGAAGCTTCAGGCAGTGCCACAGAGTAGGGGTAAATACTAACTTGTAAATTAATCCCAAAGCAAGTTGCAACAATCTTTTTCACGCTTTTTTACTGCTTTAATGCAAAATGAAAGAGATCCACACTGGAAATGCAGGCTACTTTCTGAAGGCGCTAATATCATTTTACGGTAGCATCCTTATCTTGACAGCTTAAAGGGAAGACCTGAAAAGGTAGCTGTTCCATTACCTACTATGCTTTGCACAGCAGCATGGGTTCTTTGTCTGTTTCCCCTGGTTTTCCTTGTAAAAGAATTTGTCTTCTATTAAATAAATGCCAAAGATTATGTTAAACAAGTGCCACTTTCTGACCCTGCTCTCTGCAAGCTCTGTAGTTCGAGTGGGTGGATCTATCCCATATCTTAAGGCCATCCATGTACTACATGCTGTATATGGACTATATGATCCCCTGGGCTTGAATACATTTGGGTGTTTATACGAAATCTGCTGTCTGCAGGTCAGCTTTGTGGCAGGAGAACAGGCTGGACACACAACCATGCTAGCTGGCCACCAAGGACAGTCCTTACTGAGTAGAGAGAATGGTTCTATCTTGGAGGTGAAAACAGTTACTTGGGTAAAAGCAGGAAGACTGAGAGTTTCCCCAGGGAAATGTATAGCACCTGGAGGTGCTACCACTGTCACTGATGGGCTCAGCCTTGGCCAGCAGTGAGTCAGCTTTGGAGCCAGATGGCATTGGCTCTGTCAGACATGGCAGAAGCGTCTAGCAGCTTCTCACAGAAGTCACTTGTGTAGCCCCCCCTGCTACCAAACCTCGCCACAGATAGCCATTACAAATTGATAAGGTCGCATCCCCACCTGGTGTAAACTGGGCAGCACCATTGGTTTAAAAATCTTCCTGTCAACTCAGAGCAGCCAGATATCTGGCCCCAAAGCTTCTGCTGCTGTGTCAGTTCTCCAGGTACTATGGCTAAACCTGCAAGAAGGCAAGCACCCCTTGAACTTGCAGATCGCAGTTACTGGGCATTGGAAGGACCTCAGACAATTGCAACAAAGGTGAAACACAAAATTCACAAGCCCCTTTTGAAAAGTTTGGCTTGGAAAAGATGCATATGTGGCTGAGTGTACTGTGGTATCTCCTACTTCTCCACTTACACAGATAGATGAACTTGTAGGGAGGGCTGTGTTTGCTGGGGTGATGGGAAAACTGAAAAGCCTGAAGTATTTTCAAGATCATCTCTGTGCTCCCACAAGGCCAGCTTTGTGGAGAGATTTCAGCAAATGGAGAATTACACAGTGTACTGGGAAAAGTGTGGGCACACTGAAGACTAATTCAGCTGCTGTAAGCTATCCTGTGGGCTTCCCTGTTTCTACCTTCACCTGCAGAGACCCCTCATGCCCTCTATTTTATCTTCCTAAGATAAATGGCTCTCAGCATTCTATCCCCTTTCCTGTGCCATTTTTACAGCAGAGCTGTGCTGGAATACCTGGGGGAACAAGACACTTTGTCCACCCCATTCCTATCTTCAGTGCCCAAAAGATGTCATGGGAATGTTAGTCTGCTCACCTGCTCCTCTTGCTTTAGGAAAGTTCCTTTTGATGTACCATGGAATAAAGACACAGACACTTTTTTTTCTACATTCGTAAGCTCTAATTCTTATCTTGTCAGTTCCCAGGGCCCCGTGGAGAACACTACAGCCACAGCACCACATTCTCCCATGAATCCACCTTCCCCCTTGTGTCTGCAGGGGTTTCTGTGCTAATTACCCTGCCTAGCTCAGTTGGTTGATTGCTTCTGTTATTAAATAAACACTGCTGTTGTGTCATCCTCTTGCGAATTTCTGGAAGCACTGCTTGAATACTTGGAGCATCCTGCTGCCTCTACCTCTTGTGGGATAGTTGTAGGAGTATGATTTGGTGCATGTATATTTTTCTACATACTCATATTTTTACAATTGCTTCTTTAAGTGAAGGCTTTTTTTATCTTTTTTGTTTGTTTGTTTTCATTTCTGTTGGACATCTGTTTTTTATTGCTGTTCAGACTTTCTTATTTCCTAAGGGTCTGTATTTTCTCTGTAGTGTTGCTCAGAAGAGAGTGTATTAGGGATTTTTTCCACTATGTAGGAGGGCTAAAATGCAAATTACATATTCTGTGTCTCTATAGAATAAAAAATGTCTCTGAAAAATGATGGGCTTCTATAATCTTTTAAGTGGAGATGTATGCAGAAGAAGACTTGCAAACCCAACTCCTAATGGTTTCTACACCAGTTTGGGCAGGTTCAACTCAAAGAGTCTTGCTGTCTCCATTTCTCATGTGAGTGTGAAATGTGCTTGGCTTTTTCTAGCAGTGTTTTATTCTGGCTTTGCTAGTTAATTTTCCAAACACAGGGAACTGGGCTCAACCTTTGCAAATTGAACCACTATCTGATAATTTAACTCAGACTGTTTCACACGCCATTGCCAGAGATGATCAACCTGCCTCTGGAATTTAGTGGGTTGCTCCAGAGTTATCATGTGCTACGGCTGGTTGAATAATGGGAAAATCTGTAGGACTCTGTCCTCTTGAATGAGATTCATGGCAATTTGCAGAGACACCACAACTCATTATTCACCAATATCCCAGTGGCTGCTGGGAATTTATGAAAATGTTTGCAAATTGTAAATGGTTCAAGAATACATACTGGAAATGAGTTATTTGCTATTTGTCATTCACTGATCTCCTGTTTGGAGGCATATCTCACATACAAGTTTCAGTCATCAAGTCCAAGAACAAAAATTATGCCATATGACTATTCACACATCATGAGTGACTGGGAACCAAAGTGAGCTATTTGTGAACAAATTGCATTTCAGAAATTATTTATCTGTACTAACTGGCAAAGATTTATAAACATGAGTTGAATTGTGCATGTTTGGAGCAAGTCAGTACTTTTCCCTGATGTTTTCTTCTTCTGTCCAGGAATCTCATTTTCGATTAGGAGACATGATATATAAGCACATAAAATTTTAGTCTCTTGCCTGTGCCATAGGGGAAAAAAGCTTCAAACTATGAGCAGGATACAACCAATATTCCTAAACACACAAATAAGCTGCAAGACACAGCCTCATTCATCTCAGATGAACCTGGTATTTGAAATTTAATGAGCTCTAGAATGATGATGGCTGAAATGTTAACATTTCTATTTCAATGTTTACTAAAGCCTGCAGAAAAGGTATACATGGGAGATGGCCACATTTGAAAGACTAAGAAAACCTGAAGCAAGCAGCAATTTATAAGTAAGATGAACCTGCAACATGAGTGAAGCTTGAGAATATTTCCTTCACTTGATTTTCCCATCTTCAGTCCCTACTTATGAATATTGAATCCTTTGACTAGGTGATGAATGATTCATCAACACAGGCACACACACACAGCAAAATAAGGAAAATGTTTGCTTTCGTGAGTTTTGTTTAACCACTGTTTTGCTCCAGACAAAACAGAACTCAAGGTGCATGGGGGGATTGCCAATGAGGTACAGCTGCTGCAAATCCCTTAGCAAGTTTAATCTTGAATGTTACTTCTTCCATGTGTGGCTAGTGGTGATTTTGTGCTTTGTTGGGCAGATCACGCAAGGAGATTGGTTTCATGCAGCATGACTCTGAACCTGTTGTCCTCCTCAGAGACCTTTGCAGAGTAGCACTACAAGGGGATGCCATTTTGATCATGCATTTTCTTTGCAATGCAGTCGTATTATATCTGTCTTAATAATCTCACTCATTAGTTGCAGAAAAAGGTAGAAGTGTCCTATGAACTCTGGGCTGGGATAAAACAAGCCCTTTAAGCCTGGTGTATTCATTCAGTCAGCTCTTGCAGAAACTACATCAAGCCTGCAAGATCGAAAATCTCTCCATGGAGTCCAACTCTAGGCCACAGCAGTGCTCCAGAAGGACGGGAGATGAGGTGGGGATAAATGGGGTCAAGGACATGTTCTACATTTCCAGTTGAGCAGAAGCGTATCTAGAAATATACTTATCTTTCTTCATTTTTCTTTCATTCATCTTCTAAGTTGTGAGACAGAGTCCAGTGCTAGCGATGCATCTGCCAGAAGGGGTCGTGCAAACTGAGTTCTCCTCTTGCACACAAGGGGTGTGTGAGATCGTGACACGGGAGAATGGCCACTGCCTTGAGGCAGAGGGCAAGACACAGCCCTTGCTGCTGGGGAAAGTGAGGCAGGAGCCTACTGTTAGAGGGCTATGGGTTGTGCATGGCACTTTACAGCTGCAATAATGGGGCTGGTGCTGGGAAGTGGCAGAGCTCTGGCTGAATATTGCTGCTGGTGGACAGGAGCTGTGGTATCTACTCCCCTCTCTGCTAGCTTAAGATCTCTTCCTTCCCCACCCCATCTGTATGATGACAAACCAGACTGTGGGAAGGGTAAAAAAAAGAGTAGTCAATCCAAATAGCAGGGAGCATTTTATGAGGACATTTGTTACTGCAGGAGCGAAGCAAAGAAGATACTAAAATCAGATATTTGGAGAATAGAAGGTCAGTCAGAAGAAAATTGGGAAATGTTGTAACAGGTAACGTAGAGAAAAGAGGTTTCCTTTCAGGAGACAAAATGAAGAAGTGAATAAAATCTCTTAAGGCTTTTCTGTCTTTAAAGTCCTTGATTGTATAGATGGGTGTCTGCTTAGCCTGTGTTGCCGGCTTAATTTCAGTGATGGCCACAACACTTGGTGTGTAGCTGGGGAAAAAAAATTAATAATAGAACCATCTGGAAGTAATGAGTCAAGGATAATATAAGATGACAGTAATTGATTCTTTGAAATAAAATTCCACAGGAGGGGAAAGGAAAACAAGCAGAAGGAGGGTTGGGAATGATGCCAGCTGGAAACCCTGGGGGACAATTCTGGGAGCATACAAACTTGAAATCCCTTGGAAATCCATGCACACACTTGGGAGAGGACCAAAGCTGGTCTGAAAGTTTTCAGTAGGACATTTGGGTTCGTAGGTTAAGTTGCCTGTTTTGCCTGGGAAGCATCACTTTAGTATAGATATCTGCCATGTTTATTACCTTCTAAGAAGAGCGTTTATTTGTTTAGTTGGTTTATAAAAAAGGGTTTTGAGGATACAGAAGCAAAACATATTCTGGAAAATACTACACTGACAAATAGCCTAGCTCCCTGGTCCTGATATCCTTATTGTTCACATTGTGTGTATCTACGTTATCGTGTTTGTCCCTATATGAGTCTTATATCCAGCCTATTTAGACAGCTTAAACTTAAATTGATTTTAAAAATTGTAGCAAATCTTTTTAATACAATGGTGACTATCTTTTTGGGCACAGTCTAACAAAGGCTCTCTGGCACTTGGTATAGAGGCAGTGAACAAATCCAGTGAATCGTAGTCTCAAACTTTCCAGGATTTTGAGTTTTTTCAGGATCACAGTATGTGTTCTGCTGAACTTGAAGCTAAAAGCCTTCCTCTATGGCTTGAGAATGGACAAAGGATTCAGGGATTTCCATCTCTTTTAGTGATGTCTCAATTTACCATACCTGAGGGACCAGTCCTGAAGGCCCAGGGTTTACCATCTGTGGACATGGTCTATGTTGCAGGTGTAATAATCTAGAGTCAGTCCTCATTTATGGCTTTGGGGTCCTTGTTGCTCTGAGATCATATCTCATTTCTTCATGGAAGAGGACGATGAATTCTGTGTATACAGAGGATGAATTCCATGTATACAGGCACAATTTCAAACTACGCCTATATACACTGATGTTCAAACTCCTTCTGAATCTGGAAGAGCTGAAGGCAGTATTTATGACAACCCTCACTCTAAATTGTCAGGGAGGCATGATACAAGCTTCTATCAGCTTCAGTATGCAGACCCCTGTAATTTGGACTAAAGGAACCTCTCTGAGGGCTGGCATCAGCAGTATGCTGTGATTTGCAATGCAGATCAGTTGCCAGAGGCTGAAATAACATACACTTTATAAGTTATTTATTTCTAGCCCTCTGAAATTAAGGCTCAGAGCTGACCTGTTATTGTTTTAGAAGAATAACAAGAGATTGCAGCAAAGAAACTGGATGCTAGAAACAGAAGGAAAGATACCTAGGCTATGTGTGCACTGTGCAGTATGGGAAAGCTACCCCCAAAACCCACTGATGGATGCAACTAATTTTCTCCCCAATAGCTTGATACACACCAAAGACATTCACATGGGACTGGCAAGTATATACTGTGGATGTTTCAGGGACCAAAGGCATTCAGAGGACTATACTTAGGCAACTAAATTGCTCCTGGCACATTTAGCTGCACAGTGCTGTGCTGCATGGAGGTCTAGGCCATTTCCACACCCTGAACGGTGGCTAGTGTGCATTGGTCTTAAAAAGGTGCTGTGTTCCACCAGACCAGTCCCAGAGGAGCTGACAGGTGCTGGAGTGCCTGTGGTGCTCTCAGGTCAATTGCTTCAGGTCAACCCAACATCAGCTCCATCTCTGGCAGCTCTTTTCCCTCAGTCTCTCAATTGCCAAAGGTTAATTTCCTGAGTGGAGAAGTAAACAGGGTGTGTCCAAGATGGATGGTGTCGTGTGCTGGATGGCCAAACGACCTTGACTTCTGGAAGGTCTGCAGAGGTTTTAAGGTATGTGTCCAAGACTGGAGGGGAATATGAGCTCCATAAGTTGTTCCCAAGGTCATGCTCACTCAACAATCAACTCCAAATGCTGGAGGCATGATGACTTCTGGCCTTCTTTGTCCCCCACTATTCTCTGGGTTTCATCTTTTCAGGCAGAGCATGGCTTACTGTATCCCTCCTCATCCCACCTTCTTGTTTCTTTCTCCCCAACACCACTCACACACTTTTCCCCTTTCTTTCCTAGGCTATTTTAACACAAAGTTTTTAATGTCAGCCTAGAGACAGAAGACCCCTTACCCCTTATTCCACAAAAATGGTGGGAAATGTAGCCTTACCCCATACAATCTCTTCTCTCAAAATCATCAAAGCTGATAGCAGCATCACTCTACTGCATCCTGCCTGCAGATTTTGGTTCCCCACAGATGGAGTTTTCATTTAATCAAGCTCAGACTGAATGAAAGCAGCACTATTAATTAAACAATGGCCCATCTGGTGCACTGCAAATATCTACAACACTGGGAGATTAATATCAATTATATCAAAAGCTGGAGGGATGCAAAAACCTGCAGAGACACACTGTTTGGGTTGTGTTAGAAATCAGGCAGAGAAAGAGTGTAGTCCTGTGGAGAGATCTCTGGGCAGGGAGCAGGAAGTGTCTGATCCTGTTGCCACCTGTGATGCTAATATTCTTTGTGCAGTTGGACAAGCCACACCTGGGAAGGTTTCTTCAGGTGAAAGTTGGGGAGAATTTGGTGTGTCATTCTGAGCTGTACCCTTGAAAACACATCCTGTGTTCCTGCACCCCAGAATCCCTCCACTATAAAATCCTTTCTTCAAAACATGCTTTAGGAGCTGCAGAGAAAAGTATCTACAAGGACTAGGGTTAAAACCTGCAACATCTGATTTCAAATCCCTATTTGTCATGTTCAGTGTGGTGCTTCATGGCCCCAGTGCAGGAACTCTCCTCTTATCTCTTGGATAGCTCACTCTCTGAGCTTTATTTTGGAGCATGCTGATTTGGAAACCAGACTGCTTTTTCTACAAATTGTACCCCAGCCTACTGGCACAGCCAGAGATGTCCCAGATTTCTTATGTGCACCATTCCGTAGCAGCAGCTATCCAGAAATCCGGAAAGGTTGATTGATGTGGTAGCACTGAGCTGATTTCTGTCACATGTGTGGCAAGTATGGCACATGTGGTGCTGGAGCTGTGCAGATGAAAAGAAATCATTGTTGGACATGTTGAACCTTCCCTTTAGACTGTGGTGGCAGCAGTGGGTGTATGTGCAATTTAATCATGGCAGAGCATATCATTGGGCTTTCTTATGAGAGCACAAAGAAATAGGACTAGAAGAAAAAAAAAAGAAGATAAAAGAAACAAGCTCTATCACGTTATTTTTAGAGCAGCTGGCTTTATCAAGGTGAGGAGTTGTATGCAGTAAACACTGACTGGCTGTGATGAATAGCTGTTCAATCAGGGAGAAGTGTCACTTTACGGTAAGAAAGGAAAACCTATGTCTGTGCTAGAAATGGTGACGGTAGATTTGTTATCAGATGTATGAGTTTTGCTATCTTCTACATTTAGCTTTCAGGGACAATTAAAGGTCACAAATGTGGCTTCTCGTGCAAAAATTCCCTGTCTAAGACCCCAGCTGACAACTCGCACTGAGCCTTGTTTCCCTGAGAAGGCAGAACTGATTTTCAATTACGGGTCAGCAGACTTTTTGCCTGAACGGGAATTAAGTCAATCAGATGCCAATACTTTTTTCCCCCCTTAATAGATTTCAAAATCATTTTGGCTTTAGGCTGAGTAAATCCAATGTCAGGCACACTGGTCTGCTCAGATTTAAAGCTCCTTTGGCCAGATGGATCAAACAAGAGTGGGACAACTGAGTTGGAACAAATAGAAATTGTCCCAATCCTCAGACTTAATAATCAGCTTGGCTTGACAGGGTTTGGAGGCTAGAGAAATGCTCAGATGAATAAATGCTCTTTTGCATTTCTTCACTCTGGAAAGGCTCCTTGGAAGTTTCTTGTCCCAGATGAGGCTATAGGATATATCCAAGCTTCTAATGGGAATGCTGCTCCCCTCACTGAAGAAACAACTTCAACAGCTGATCACACAACTTTGTGCTGTGCTCAGTGAAAGGATGGTGTCCAGGTGCAGTCTCACATACACTTGTAAATGGTATGCAAAGAAAGTGGCTTTGAGCTTGGTTCTACCATCTGCAACTTATACTGCATCTTCCTGCATGAGGAAATAACTCATTTTAGGATGCGACTACATCCCAGGGAAAACTTCCTCTGGGAAATGGGTTAAGGGAAAAGATTTTCATGAAGCTGTCCATTTTAACCTGCAAACAACCTACTTAATTTCCTTTGCTTTTTGGGGATTAGGGCCATAGGGATTGCTATTCTGCAGCACCGACAATTTTTTCTTCTCCTTTTGTTGCAAATAATGGGGATTTGTAGAGAAGGATGTTTGTAGAATGTTTGCAGGATGTTTGCATGTTTGCAGGCTACAGAGCTGCCAGCCCTCTTCTGACACCTGTACGCATGAGAGAGGAGTTGTTCTTGGGTTGACACAGAGGGGCTTGAATGTGGTTGGTTTGTTCCTGTGGAAGTCAGGCTCCCTGCTCCTCAGCCTGTAATGGAAAAATCTCACTTTTCAGACTATTTTTTTCTCATCTGTAGAATATATTTTCATTTATTTATTTATTTAGTTAGTTCTATCAGAAAGACAAAAAAGAACAATTGAATGAGAACTGCCAAGGAAAAAGGAAGAGAAGGAAACAAACCCTTAAGTGCTGCTTAGCTGCAATGCTTTCTTTTTGCGCTATAGAGTGTTCCTGCAACTAAAAGCTGAGCAGGCAGTTATAGCTGAGGAAATTTACAGAGAAATGATGTTTTCAAAAGCTTTCTAGATCTTGGACAATAAGGAACAGAGAGATAAAGTTGACCTTGTAGATGCTCATCACACCTGGGCAGGATTCTGTGAGATTTCCAGGTGAAATCTCACATAGATCTAATGCAAAGCAGGAAAAAGGTCTCATGTTTGCTCTAGACTAATGTTGTAGATCTGAGTAGGTTCATTATTTTCTGCTGACCTCATCAATCTCAGGTCAAATTGGTGTTCTCATCTAATTAAAGGTAAGGTCTCCTTGGCAAAGACAGGATTGTAGCCACATCTGAAATAAGACTTAGGTGTGGTATGAGCCATTTAGATCTTGTTTATGCATCTGTCCCCTTGTAATTTCTACATTTTTATTTTTATTGATGCTTTTACAGTTTGACAAATATTTTTCTATGAAGAGAAACATAATTAACTTAAGTCATTTATATTAATCAGAGGGGTGAAGACTCATGCAAAACGGGTAATTTTGCACTGAACAAGTCGGGTAACCTAATGAATATAGATGATGCTGATTTATGTGTTTACAGAAAAGTAACACTGGGGTGGGGGAAGCGGAGAAAGAAAACAGGCCAGGAAAACGCATTGTTGAGTGATGTACTATGATTTCTGTGGAGTCCTGCTCAAGAAGTGTTTCAAATGTAAATGCAACTTTTCAGTGTGCTTACTGAGACTAAATTACTCAGAACAGCAAAGCAAGACATTATTACATTCACTGTTTCTAAATGATGGGCTGACCCTTAGTAACATAAATGAGCCACTTTGTTAAGTGTTTCCACTCATTTATTGACTGGGATTTGGAGGGCAAGGACATATTTCTACCAGGGAGAAGGTGTTTTCTACAAGCGAGCAAAAGCTAATGTGAAGCTCGCTACCTTCTCTCCAGGACTAGCATCAAATACTTGTGGAAAAAAAACATAATGTTGAAATGTCAACCTCATGGCATTAGTGACAAAATAGCCATGGAGTTCAAAGATGACAAACTCACCTGTAACGCACTGGATAGCTGTACAACCAGATACTACACAGATGGAGGGACATTATCCCTAATCCCATTTGGTGCCTCAAAATATGCAAATTGAAGGCATTGTAGGTGTGTATGTACTGGAAAGCATCTTGGTCTTTTAAAAAATTGCTAAAGCCAGTATAACAAATGATTGGCCTTCAAAGACTTACCTACCTTAGTATCTCAGACCTGGCGCAGGCACTTGAAACCCCAGGGGAAAGCTGAGTAAGTCCTAATATACCCCAGCAGTTGCACAATGGACTCTCTCACGTTTCTTCTTTCCTGAATGAAACGGGTAAATTCAGGCACAAGGCTCTTCTTAGTTTCACATCTCCAAGAGGAGTCATTACCTCCAATATTCAATGCCCTTTTATCAGAACCTGTTGCACCTGTGAACATGGCAGTCAAATTCACAGCTTTGTTTGCTCAGGTTGCCTAACACAACTAGACTTTGGACTTATATTTTATTAATCTTTTAAACAATCAATAATGAAGAGGAATAATCTTTGTTGGAAAGCTCCTTTTATCCCAGAGGCTTTTGGAGAGGTTTGCAGACTGCCTGCAGGGAGCACGAGGCAGCTGTTTAACAGTGTGCAGCTTAATATGTGCTGGAAAGTAAATGAAAAATATCACTTGCTACTTTATCTTCAGCAGAAAATGTGGGGAGATGAAATATAATGATTCTGTAATGTTTCTGCAGGCATTTGTCCAAGACTGCAAAACACTGATACTGCTGTGGTGAAAGATAGGACTTGAGTGGTACTGAAAGTAAATTCAGCTTTTGCAAAACCAGCCCATTTGTAGCTTTTAACGTGTGTTGCCTGCCCTTGCTCGTGTGGGAGTACTACAGGTATGGGTGCATTTCCTTCAACAGCAGGCATCTGGCAGCACTGAGGAGGGGACCTTCAAAGGTTGGACCTGAAAACAGAGCAGACATTTCTGCCTGTAGTGGCTATTAAGCACAGGCACTGCACACTATGGGAAAGGCTTCCATCCTTGTCAGCAAAATGCTGCTATCTGGACTGGATGTTTTCTAAAGATGTAGTGGTTTGAGCCAGGTTTTTCCCCCTGAAACTCAGAAAGTGGTAACCCCCAGGGGGTGGTGACCCTTGGGGTTTGACCCAATCAGTGCTCCTGCAAAATATAAACATATCTCTCCACCTGAAGAGAAGCAGTGGTACTTGTTGTTAGAAGAAGAGGTGGCCATGTTGTGAGAGCCACGAGGAAGGGGCTCAGGGAGCCCTGGGGGCTTTGCCCCCCGGGCTGGGGGG
Source organism: Neopelma chrysocephalum (assembly GCF_003984885.1). Lineage (NCBI taxonomy): Eukaryota > Metazoa > Chordata > Aves > Passeriformes > Pipridae > Neopelma > Neopelma chrysocephalum. Next base: position 3,075,071 of record NW_020897717.1, on the reverse strand, counting down.
CTATGTGGACTTGGAATGGTGTTGAACTGAACTAAGTGCCTGTGTCTGAGAAGCCGAAGGAGTTTTCTCCACTGTGAGCAGGCAGACGGAGCAGCAGTAGACACAGCAGCGTCCGAAGAGCAGTGGCAAAGAGCCAACTGATAAAGACCAAAGGAGCAGCAGAAGCCGGCATGCAAACCGAAGCAGACACAGAGGTGTCTGAGGAAAAGGGAAAGTTGCAGCAGGAAGAGAATCGAGACCACGGCACAGACAGAGTTCCGGGGGTAAGAACTGGATAACCAAAACCCCCGAACTCCCTAGAGAGACCCCTCCGAGAAAGAGGAGGGGGTGGTGGACTGAGAGGAGTCCTAAAGTGCAGTATGCACTGCTGAGAGGAGCTAGGAAGCTCATGGCCTCCTGAGAGCTAAAGCCAGGAAGGCCAAAGGAATGTGTGTGTGTGGGGTGACCTTGCCCCCCCTCCCCCACTGCTGCCAGGCTTCAGAGAAGCTGGCAGCCATCTTTGAGTCAGAGCATGGGAGCTCTGTGAAGGGGCTTGATTTCCCCTGAGGATACCAGACCGTCACGAAGACCCCTGTGCTTCGTGATATGACCGTGGTGACGCAACCGTGTCTGGGGTCAAGCAGCCCACGGAAAGACACCCGTTTTGAAGACGGAGGGCCGAGAGAGGCTTGGAGGCCTCCCTCGTGTGTGCTGGCAGAGAGCCAGCAACTGCTTCTGCTGCCTGGAAGAGAAGAAGAGAGCCTGCTGCCTAGAGAGAGACCTGCTGCTGAGAGACTGGAAGGGGTCTTTTCTTCTTCTTCTCTCCTGGACTTTTATTTAGAGAGAGAAGAGATTTGGCCCACTGTAAATATTATTGTCATGGTAGAGATAGAAATAGAGCTAAGATTATATGTAATGTATTATAGTATAAGTATTTATTTGTACAGTCCTGTAATATATTCCTTTCCCCCATATTGAGTCTTGTGTTCTTGTCTGGAAAACCCATCTCACATGGGGTTGAGATGTGGGAGGGGGACTAGGAATCAGAATTGGATTTTGGGACTTTTCAAACCATGACAAAAGATCAGGCCAAACAGAAATGAATTGGGAAAGCCCTAATGTCTCTGTGATGAGGAAGGCTGGACTAGGTGGTTGGGTTGTGTTTTCTTTCTGGCTCTGCTGTTTGCAAAATGCTTCACAGTTGAGGCTCATAGTCCTTTTGGATTACAAATTGTTCTGCTTCCGAAAAGAGGGATCCATGCCAGTGGTTAATTTTCAATACACTTTGCTTTAATGTTGCAGTTCAGGCTCTTTTGCAAATACATACTAAGGACTATCCATTTTTTTTCAGTCTCAAAAGCTGCTGAACAGCTTATTCAAAGAATTTTAATGAATAATAAAATAAAAATACCACATATAGGCAGAGAGCAGGCTTGGAAATCTTAACTGGAAAGCTTGTCAAAATTATAAATGACTGAAAGACCTCATGGCTTGCTGGGATCTGAGCCACCAGGACATCTTCACTGTCCTGAGCCTAGTATTGTTACTGATTAAGCTTTATAGGGAGTTGTAAGAGACAACCCTCTGTCTGCTAAGATCTCTTATACGCCTTGTGTTGAACGTGGGAGACACCTTGAAAAAATGGGCAAAACTAGCATACAATGGGGAGTAAACACTGGCAACTCGGACTATTAAATTACTGCATGAGCCACAGCCAATGTAAACCTCTTTCTGCACCTCTGCAGAGTGTCTTTATGGAAGTATTATTTAGGTCCAAGCAGATCTCTTCGATTTGCACCTGTGAAAACCTTCTGAATCTAGACAAAGCCTGAACTACAGCTGTGGTACAAGTCATGCCACATCAGGTATGTTATTGTTATTGCTATTATTAGTACTAAATCTGTTTCCGCAGATTGATCAACAGTTTGGAGTGTGTATCCATGGGAATCTCGGTACCACCAGATGCTCGGAACAGAAATGGATGACAGCTGCTCAACAATATATTAAATGCTTTGTGATTTATACACATTTGCAGAAATCTCAGAGAATTGTCATTCTTTGTTTCATTGTTTACCATCTTCAGACAAAGCATACAAGAGTCAATGAAAATAGTCCCTGTTGAATGTTTTTAGAATAGCAATCGGTTTTTCCACAACATTTAGCTTTGTGGTCCTCTCTTTCTGCCTTTCAGTGAACACGTCAGTGGTGTTGCGCTGCAGATAAGTGGTGTTGTCTGGGAGAAGCTCTAACAATGCTGGCTCCGCGCAGCCTCCTACGCACAGTTTGGTGACACAGTTTGAAGTGTGCTCTGTTTTTCTACACAGAAGTGGGGGTAAGGCCGTGTCTAGCAGGAGGTAAAAACCCCCAGCTCTTGGTTTGTTTGTCAGAATAAGTTTTGATCTGATAATTACTCCTGTAGACACTGAGCTACATTGGCTGAATTCAGTTTCATTTCTCTTTAAACCCTACCACCTATTTCTGTTTCTCCCTCCGCCTTATGATATGATCCTGGCCATGGCTTTACCTCTTCTGTCCTTGAGTTTCTCAACAGCTGAGCTTTTCTCTGCATCTCACTGACTCCTGGTGTTTTCTGTCCTCCACATTACAGATGAGAAGAACTAAGAGTGATAATCAGAGTACAGCAGAGCTTTTGAATTCCAAAGCACTTTGCCTACATTCATACTGCAGATGACAGGTGACAGTTTTTATTTTGTAACCTGAGGAAAAACTGCCCACCTGTGCTGAAAGGAACATTCCAGCCATTGCTTGAGGGTGGAGTGCTATGCCAGGGGCCATGCTGTGTGCAGGAGAAATGGTGTTATTTCTGTAGACATGCTTCTTCATGCTTTAACCTAACTAAACAGTCAGATGTAATCCCATGGGACACATGAAAGCCTCAGCTGCTAGGAAAACTTCAGGGCTGCAGACAACCTTTTTGTTGACTTTCTTTTGGATGTGGTATATAGTTTTGCCTGTTATGGAAGAGACTTGTGAAATAAGGGCCATTCCTGAAGATCTGTGATCATGCGAGATGGGCTATCTCAGTCAAATTTCTATTTATAAAAACTTGGCAAATATTAGCAAAAAAAGTTTGCTCTGAGCCAATGGTACCACTTACACTGAGTTCATACACCTTTTAAAATACATTTGGCAAAAAAGTGCAAACAATTTCACCATCATTATTTTAGCTGATTTTGATCTTACTAAGACTTCACACTTACCATCACATTTCTGCTGTAGGTCTCACATTATTGTGCAAATATTAGTGAATAATACTATCACTTCAATTTCCAGATAAAATATGTGACAATAACTGAGGAAAATGGTAAAATCAAAGCTAATTTTAGACTGGAGTTCACATATTTTGTTAAATATCTTTGCTCCCCTAAAAAGTGTCCTTATTTTCTCTCTCTCCTTCCTCCCTGAATTTTCACTTTCTGTCTTATATTCTTGTACACTACCCTGATGAACTGTTGAACAGCTAATACATTCCTTCCCTGAGGGGTTTCACTCATGTGGTTAAATTGTCCCTATGTTTTGAAGTTTATAGAGCATTTTGAAGCTTTTCCTGGAAAGATAAATTTGTTCCTGAAATTATTTCTGGATATAAGAGCATGCCAAAGTGACCTTCGCTTTGAAGACACTTCTGAGTCCAAAGGTTGCTGTAGTTACAATGCACTAGAAATAAAAAAGCAGCTGGATCTTTGGTCCGGAAATCTGAAACTTTGATGTTTGGCTACAATGTCTACATTTGGAGTACCTTTCCAGCTGGTTTCAATGTTGAGGATCCTGCTGTTACACAGTGGTTGTCCACAGAACGTGCACCAGTAACTCTCCTTTTTTTTGGAACTGTTGTTTAATATCCAGAAAAGCTAAGAAATACAATGAGTATTTCCAAATAGTTACTTTCCCATGAAAATAATTGCTGTAGCTGGCACAGTGGTCATTGGCATTGCTGTAAGGCTCTGTGTGATTTGGACAAGACAAGAACCATCAGCATAATTCAGAAGATCATGTGCAAGGACCTACAACAAAACTAGAGAAAAAGTTGAAGTTTTTTGCCTTTTTTTTTTTTTTAATAGGAAACTGACTGCTGAAACAGTCTCTTTGTGGTCAAATGGAGAACACAGTTTTTGTTGCTTTTGGTTGTAAGGGTCTCATACTACTATGAAGTGAGCACAATTTCTGTGGTTATCAGATGTCCTTATTTATTTGTTTCTCATGTGCTGTTTTAAAACTATACTTGTATCTAGCACTTCACCTAAAAAGTGAGTTTTAACACTGCACGATGGCAAAACAGAAGCAACAAAATTCTTATAATTCCTGTCAGATGCCCTTGAGCAGCTGTAAACTGGAAGTGGGTTGGTGATGAGTGAGGGGCTTTTGCCACCAAAAAAGACAGGCTCATGCAGGACTGAATGAGCAATGGATTCATATTCCCATACCATCACTCAGATATTCTCAGACAATTAGGCAGGGAAAATGAATTTTAAATTGAATACTTTTTGATACAGCTTCTTGAAATTACTTTTATTAATCAACATTGATTTTTAAAACATTTTTTACATAATAGTGTCATAATTTTTCCTGTTAAAGAGAGTAGCAGGGAACCTGGCAAAGGCTTGGGAACTAATGAATCTGATTTTGTATTCTACATGTCATGGCCCAGAAGCCAAGCTGTGACAGATTTCTTTATTGAACCTTCAGTCAGACTCTTTGTGAGACTCATTTTGTAAATGAGGGTTTGTAAGCCGTGACCATGGAAAAGGTTCATTGTCCATAGCAGTGGATGGTTCAAGGGACTGATTAATAGTAGTGAACAAAGACTTTCACCTTGAAGGTTGCCAATTCAGATTTAGCCCAGTCTGGCAGTGGCAGCAACTTCTTTGCTTCTCAGAACTGTAAGGGACAAGAATGATAGACAGAAACCCAGGTGGAAAATGGCACCATGAAATTATACACTGGGGACAAGAGGGAGAACTCTCACTAGGGACATCTAGTATAAGGATTTAACTTGTCTGCTGATCTCCCTGGAGACCAGTTGTGTTGCAATGCCTGTAGGAGAAGCCTCTCTCACTATGTGATCTACGTGGGGAGCCTAAATGGACTAATTAACTTAACTGAGTCATGTAAGTACTGTCCCAAACATGAATCTTAGGTTTGCTGGGAAGACTGAGAAGCCTTTGGGTGACACTGAGAAGTACTTCTGCCATGCTGCATGTGCTGTGGCACATGAAGTTGTGTGCACAGAGAGTCTGTGAGCTTTTATTACTTCCTTGCCATGGGTATTTCCTATTTCCCTCTGTTTCTGTGTCTCTTCCTGGCTTTGGAATCCATCTGTAAGACTGCCAGGAAAGAAACTGTTTCCTGCAATCATACAGAGCTTGGATCATTGAAGAGAGCTGAACCTCTTACTGCCTCTGATTGCTATTAAAAAAGCAACATATTGTGTGGTGAATAAGGAGATAATTTCACTGATGCTGCTAATGTGGATTCTATTTTGTTGAAAGATTTCAGGGACTACATTATGACTGCCAAGAAAATGTGATTGCAATAAACATGTTGCAACTCTTATTTCTTATGAACATGCAGAACCTGTGAAGATTTGTTCATGAAATGAGAAATTGGCCCTGAAGAAATAAAAAGATTCTATCTCTAAACTGATTCAAACATACCTCCTGTGCTGATCGGCTAGTCAAGAATCCACTGAAGATTAGGAGAAAAAACTACATGCTTGTATCCTGTGGCCAGATGTCAGTTGAGGGGGAAAGACCAAATAAAGATCACACAATGAAGTGAATCTGTAGGAACAGGGAGAAAAGTGTGATAAGGCAGCTTATTGCTGATTAAGCATCAGGTAATCATGTCATTAATCAGAAAATCAAAACCAGACTTCTGGTTGATCAGGTCAGTTTGTTAATTCTTATTAGCAGAAAAGGGAAAGATGGTAGGTGTGCCTTCCTCATACTGTTTTCCAGGTAATTTGGGAAAAGAAGTTGCCAACAGAATATGAATGTGAAATAAAGTGTGAAGGATGGTATAGTTATGACTCCTAGGACAACGGGGTTGAGGGTATCTCCATAGAAATGAATGAAGCAGTTGGTAAACACATTTTGTTACTGTGAAAACATGTTTGCAGTTAAGCTGATACACTACTGGGGCCATGCCTGGAGATGAACTTACCTTGGCCACATATGTTGTCACCCTCGGAATCAGGAAAAAAGTATGAGAAGTGTTATCTTAATAACAGTGGAATAAATCCTTTATTTGAAAAGATCATAGCTCTTGGGTCAGTGTTGAAGGCTTCAGCACCAGACACTAAGACTGCACCTCCAGGGAGATCAATGCAACTATGCAGGCAAAATGGAATTTTACTTTGCAAAAATTATCCCTCACAATGATATTTTCTTATGCTTTCCAAACACTCTTTACTGAGTACCTTCAAAGTAAATTTAGCTTCAAAACATGCTTTACCCTTCTTAGCATCTCCTTGTGCTTGCTGTTGCCCCACTTGCATTATGTCATTAGGGCATGAGTGGCAAAATGTGATTTTAACAGTGCACCACTCACAATTGGAACGACAACTGCTAATTATTCACTAGAAAAGTTAATGAATGTGAATAACAGATACATCTGAGAGTTTTCCAATTTCATAAATACAGAAATGGTGACATTCATGATTTATTTGTTGTGAAATGTTTACTTGGCTCTGCTTCTGTGTCTATAACACCAAGCCAAAAATAGTAGGACCCTAACAGACTTTCTCATGAGATAGCCAGAGCTTCCTTTTTCAAATATGTCTAGAAAAATACCAGAACAGCTTTTCTTTTGACATTTTAGTATTTCCAGCCTCTCTTTGATCCTAGAAGCCCAAAACTATCAGAAAAACCAAAATCAAATGAGCAGGATTCCTTAAAAGACACCTTTCTTGAACAGAACTCACTGGTGATTCCTTCATCAAATCCAGTCTGTGCCTGTGTCCTGGTTTGCAAGAAATCACACTGAACAGCTTTAACACTACCTTTGGGATCATGCCAATTTTAAAGCCTCCAATGCAAGATCAGGTGAACATCAAAGGGTGAACTGTAATCAGTACTGACTGACTTTTCCTCAACCATTTCTTCCGTATGGCTGGAAACAAAATATATGCTGTATACTACAACAGCCCTATGAGAAACCTTTATTTAAAGGGACCTGTGGACACCCAGCACTGTGCTGTAAAAACTTACCTTGACCTTGTGTAGCCTAGCTGTCAACTTGGACTTCCTCTTGCCTCTTCAGTTGCTAAATACTGTGTGAGGACTCTCAGCTCAAGTTCTCTGGAGTGGCTTTCAGAGTTGTTGGCTCTGGAGTTTTAAAGCAGATAAAATAGAGTTTTATAGTAGACTTCCAGTACCTAAAGGTATCCTGTAGGAAGTCTGAGGAGGGACTTTTTACAGGCGCATGGAGTGATAGGACAAGGGGTAATGGCTTTAGACTGAATGAGGGTAGGTTTAGATTAGATACTAGCAAGAAATTCTTCACTCAGAGGGTGGTGAGTCACTGGAGCATTTTGCCCAGAGAGGCTGCGTATGCCTAATCCTTGGAAGTGTTCATGGCCAGGTTGGATGGAGCTTTGAGTAACCTGATCTAGTGGAAGGTGCTCCTGCCTATGACAGGGGGGTTGGAACTGTTTCTAAGGTCTATTTCAACCAAAACCATTCTATGATCTAAAAAAGGAAAACATCCCTGAAATCCTGATTTTGTTTTACTTTCATGAATCTTAAAACTTCTGGGGATATTTGATATTGTTGGCTCTGGTTATTGAGCATTTTGTGTACTACAATGGTCATGTTTTCACAACTAGCAACTACAAAGGCTGGAGAGACTAGAAGAAGAAGAACAACATCTCTGAGCTCCACGAGCTGGAACATTAAGTAAAACACTGGTTTTATGAGAACTGGATGTACTAGTTTTGGCTAGAATGGAGATAATTTTCTTCACAGTAGCTAGTATGGGGCTGTGTTTTGGATTGGTGCTGGTAACACTGGGATGTTTTTGTTATCCCTGAGCAGAGCTCACAGAGAGCCATGGCCTTTTTTACCTCTCACCGCACCCCACCAGCAATGGGGCTGGGGGTGCACAAGGAGCTGGGAGGGGGCACAGCCGGAATAGATGACCCCAACTGATCAAAGGGATATTCCATACTATATGGTGTCATGGTCGGTTTATAAAGTGGGGGGTCAGAAGGAAGCAGGGAGATGGTGGTGTTTGGAGTGATGATGTTTTGTTTTCCCAAGTCACCATCGTGTGTGATGGAGCCCTGCTTTCCTGGCAGTGGCCTAACATTTACCTGCCCAGGGAAAGCACTGAATGAATTCCTTGTTTTGCTTTGTTTGAGTGTGTGGTTTTTGCTTTACTTATTAAACTGTCTTTATCTCAATCCATGAGTTTTCTCACCTTTCCAATTCTCTCTGCCATACCACTGGGACAAATGGTGAATGGCTGCATGGTGCTTAGTTGCTGGCTGGGTTTAAACCATGACACTAGAAAAACTCATTCCTGATCTTTTCTGGAGACTGGCCTCATATAATGTTTCCTTCTCTGTTTCCAGTATGTGCTTGTCAAAACATTTCACTCTTCCTTTCCAACTTATGTGGTGACTGCAGGTAATTGCAGCTCCTCCCTGTCCCCCTGCCTTGTTTTGACTTGAAAAGCGTAACTCATCTAGGTAACAGATGCTTCTCTGCCTAAAGATGCCATCTACAATGGGGAAATTATCTTTTGAAATGGAAAGGGAACATTAGCCTGGGCTTTGACATGTCAGATCTGAGAGGAGAGTGGAAGTGTTCTGGCAGCGACCTTGGGCAGAGCCAAGCTGGTAGAGTTGCCATGGCAATCAGCTTGTTTATCACATCAAGGTCCACATAATCAAACAGCAGAAGATGTAGTTCACAGAGCACTGAAAGTAAAATATACATATCAGTATGTACTAAGTTGCAAGAAAAGTGGGCAAAGAGATTGAATGGTTTCTGCAATTTATTCATAGGTGGAAAGATTGAATCTCCTTTTGGTTTAAATAAAATAAGTGACAGATTTTTCAGCAACTTCAGGATCAAGAGATGATACTGATCAAAATACAGATATTATTGTGGCATGAGTACAAACTGAAAGATGTGTTCAGATATGCAGAATTCATACTCAATTCATATGAAGAATTATCCATGTTAGTTAGCTAGTGAGCTTTTTTATTCTGCCCATTTTCATTCAAAGAACTGATCAGGCAATCAGAAAATAGTGTAAGTCTGGGCCTTGGTTTGAGTGGAGTGAAATAATCCATAAAAGCTGTGAAGGCTTATTAGGTAAGACAGTGTTTGCCTAAAAAATATATATCACATTGTGGGAGGATCCAATTTTAAGAATAAGAAGATTGGAACCATGGGATCGTAACAGATGGATGCTTAAAAGTTTCTTAATTCTTACACTGTTATTGATATAAGGACAACTCTCTGCTTTGCAAGCTCCTATACAGACTTACCTGGTTACAAAGGTAGCAGTATCAGCCACTTCGTTTAATTTGGAAGAAAAGCAATAGCTTTGATTGAAAGATACCGGCAGCTCCAGGCACCAGTTTGTATGAGATGTCTGCTGTAAGCGCTAACCTGCTTAACCTGATTTGGAGGGCCAGGCCATATATTACTGGAAAAGTCTTTCCCCTTGGACTCACAAAAAGTTTCTGCACTTCACCAGTGACTGCAGATTCAGTAGATGCAAATGAGCAAAACACAAATATTATACACCAAGGGTGGGAGCTCTTGAGCAGGGAAACTCAGGCAGATACTCTCACCCTTCTACAGGTACTGGGACTCCAGTTCTCTGCAGACTTGCTGCCTCCCCATGCAACTGGCCTTCATGCAGCTTATGGACTGGGCGTTTGCACACACTGCTGCTTTAGTTTGCCCTGGAAAGCTTCAGAAACAGAGAAATAAGCATACATGAGAGAAACTGAAAGCTCAAAGTCAGGTTCTGCTTTGGCACTCTCTCCATATGGCAAGATAGAGAGATCTGAAGGGGTTAACAATACACACAGCTAAATAAGTCTAAAACATGCATCAAAGTATAATGTTATAACTGAGTAAATTATATGCTTCAAAAGATCCCTGCTTAAATATTTAGCGAGTGCTGGCTATGCATCTACTGACACCATACTGTGTATATTTGAATGACTGGAACAATTCCTGAGGTTAATTACTAAACTAACCAAAGGCCTTGACTCATTTGGAACTGATGGAGAGCGCTGCATTTATTGCCCAAATTTATCAAGCAAACACAATTACACTGGTCATGACACATGACTTGACTAATAGCACAGATATATTGGACTAAAACACCTTGCCTTGGCATGTGTCTCTCAGCCTCAGAAACTGTCACATGCCATAAGATGGGAGCTGATGCAGGAGGGAAAGCACTGGATATTCCCACCCACTGGATATTCTCCCCGATACCTTGATTTTAAATTACATTTGCACAACTGGACACTACAGAAATATATGACACTATCTTCCCTGGAAATTTGGGATACATCTCTAGTTAGTTCTCGCTAAGTGGTTTTCTGTTTGTAGGATGCAAAGCAGTCTAGCTGACTATGACAAGGGGATCAATAAGAAAGATGAATGCACACCATTGAGGTCTGAGATGATGTCTGAACCAGCTGCCAGTGAACTTTCACCAGAATTTTACCCATAGTGAATGTCTTTTTATGTATGCATTCTGCCAGATGAACAGAGAATCATGAACCTGTAAACAGATATGAAGGCAGGGCAATAAATCTATAATTTCCAAGGTTGGTTAACTTTTAGTCTGGAAGTATTACCTTCTAAGGTAGTAATAATTGTATCCTTAAAAAACGTGATGATGTTCCTGATTCAGCACTAATGTAGATGTGTAGTTATGGACATCCCTACTGAATAAAGCCCTCAAATATATGATTAAATCCTACTAAAGCCCAGTTTTAAGAGTTTAGCTGAAGTGGCACTGAACTCATTACTGCTTTAGTAGTCCCTCTACAAATCCTATCTAAATATGAAATAAGGATGCAGAAAGTCTCATTCATGGCACCAGAATGATGACATTTATTTACAGAGGTAGTCCTGAGCACTATCTGCTTTTAGAATAGTTTTCAATTTTTGGTTAATCAAGTCTGCATCTTTCCTGCTCTGTAGGTGAACTGTCTGCAGCACCTTTGACATTGCATTTCTCAACCTCCTGTACCATTTTGGCTGTGAAGAAGGGGGTGGCAGTAGTGGTACAGTACCAGCCTTTGGGCACCCCATCAGGTGCCATAGAGGCTCCTGGCAGCAACTGTGGCACTCAAGTGCCAGCTGAGAGGATGCACATGTGGACATCTAACCCACAAGTAGGAATGTGGCTCATGCAGGTTTCACCAGCCTCCCTTGCTCTTCCCTAGTTACTGTGAGATGCCTGTCCTGCCCTCTACCTCCCCCTGATAGTTCTCTGTGACTGCATTTGTGATGTCCTTGTGCTTGAGCTTTGCTTTTGATCACAAAAATTGAATGGGACAGCCCAGGTGTAAGACAATTGCCAAGTTTATCTGTTTGCAGCGGGAAAATGGGAAACCTGATTGCAGAACTAATGTAGGAATACTTGAGCTAAGAATCATAGAATCACAGAATCACAGAATCTTGAGCTAAGAAACATGGAATGGTTTGGGTTGGAAGGGACCTGAAAGATCATGTAGTCCAACCCTGCTGCTGATTTAGAGTAATATGTTTCTTAAAGAAAACAAAAGAAACCACATTTAAAGCCTGGGCAGGCTTTATGATGATCCTTTTAAAGTTTGAATGTGGGTGTTTCCTGTAGCAGGATTTGGCAGAAAAGACAGCTCTTCATTATGTACATTTTCTGTATCTTTTGCTTTCACAATCAAAAAGAAAATTTAATTGTGACAATTGTTTAAAAAAGAAGAAGAAAAGGAGGAGAGGGAAAAACCAGGTTGAAAGCACTCCTTTGCTCTATCATAGGATAATTTTAATGTGTTTTTGTGATCACACAAGCAGTCTGCCAAACTTCCTCTGGGCACAGATATTACTCTGCCTTTTTTTTTGTGTGAATATGAATGAAAGTTCAGTTATTTGCTGGAGTGAAAAGCATTTTGTTCTCTTTAAGCAGGAGCCAAATTGCAGTGTGTGCCAAGGAGAAAGTAAGATGAACGAAGCTTTTGCACCATGCTAGTAAGAAGTCAATGCTGTCTTTGAGGACAGTTTATCTAGATGCCTACAGCTCATGACATAGGCACCAGTAGTGCTACAAAGCCAAAAAGCTTAAAATCAGGCAGACAGACAGTCATTAAAAGAGGTGTTTCCTGTGGAGCGCTACAGAGACACTGGTCTGCAGCAGCACGTGGCAGAAGCAGAGCTTGACAAGGATCTCTACGCTTCAATAAGTGCATCCCAGTGACAGCCGATACCACTCACAGTGTGTTAAGCCACCTGCTCCTCTCCCTGGACAAGGTCTGATAGCCAGTCGAGACACAGGCAAGTAGAGAGGACACTTACTGAGCCTCACTTCATTATCTACTGGTTCCTGGTTTGGACAAAGCTGCATTTTGCTGCTGATTGTAATTGCTGGGCCTGGTCTGCATGCAAGAATAACTCATGTTCGAAACACCAAGCCGCCCTTGTGTGACACTGGTGATAGCTGAGATCACTGGTCCCTTCAGTAAAGTCCTTCATGTCTTCACTGGCTACTGATTACCACTGACCCAGGGAGCTGTGCTTGCTTCCCCAGCTTGGTAGATGTTTCCTGACTGTAGCTCCCATAAATTATTCTCCCTGAGTCTGAGCTATTCCCCAAGATTCTATGAAGACTTAGGAATTCTTTGGCTAAAATACCCTAATGATTCAGGATTGCTATGATTTACAATCTTAATTAGATCCCTTTGTGCATTATGACTGAATGTCTAATTGTGGGATGGCCTGCTACGCTTTTCAACAGGATTTCTGTCTCATTCAGTGAACATGATTAGTCCTGATCTGAGGGGTCCCTTTTGCTATATTTCCAGTCCTTAGATGGCCTCTGAATTTGTTAGTCTGACTACAAACCTTGTGCACAGAGTGCAGGTTAAGGAGAAATTTGAATGTGTCTCAACCCCTTCTTATGCCCTGATTTCCCTAGTAAGGAAACCCTGGCACAAAACAAAGAAGGAAAACACTGTATTCTCCAGCCTGGATACTGCAGGTAAGGGAAAGCACATCTTCCACACCCTTCATCTTTCGCTGTGGACTTTGGGAGCAAAATGCATCAGAGACCTGGAGAAGACAGTGCATGGTGCTGTCATGGTTGAATCGGTGTGATGCTACCTGGAAAAATGGATTCTGTCTGTACTGCAGCCACAGGGCTCATGTGAAATGCTGGGCAGAGAGATTCTAACCCTGTGTGTTCCATAACCTACCTGTGCACAATGCAAGCTATGGAGCGTGTAAAACAGAAGAGAGAAATCAGCAACTGGACTCAAAGCAATTAAAGTGCTACAAAACCTAGCATCCCCTGCCAAGTCAGGACTTTCAAATGAAACGCCCAGCACTGCTGGACATTTCAGATGTAATATCTCACTGTCTCAGTTCCCCATCTCCACGGGAAGTAGCAATACCACATAATTTCTCAAGATTTGTTGTGTATATCAATTAATTAGTTTTTGCAAACCACTCAAACACTGTAATGCTGAATGCTTTAAAGAATTTGTGATTAATGTTGTCTTCAGAGTAAGTTTTCACAGTGTACATAAATAAGGCCTGGGGCTGTACATAGACAAATTAAGATAAAATGGATTACTGAACAGCTGCTTCTAGGGGAAGCAGATCCATTGTACACTCCAGGTGGTGAGAGTGCTTGAAGATGGTGTATGTGGGCATAAAATTAAAGACCATAACATGTGCTTTGCCCACACAGGACTGAAGCAAGCTTTTCATTGTTATCTTTGATTTTGTGACTTTTCAACCTTTTTCAGTCAATGTTTTTAACGTACTAAATGTACCAAGCCAAAGACACCATTCAAAGAGATAATTTATCTGTGTTGGGTACACAAAGTACATTTAAAAGAGAAAACAACCCTCTCACACAAATGACTGTAGAAAATGCTGGAAATCACATGGCTTGTAGTGACAGGCTACTGCAGCCTTGTTATGAACACTATGGAGGCCATGGTACCCCTTGAGGAGCACCAATATAATACTCTTTCCAGTGTCTTATTGTGCAGCATCCCTATCCAAAATTCTGCCTCCACCCTTGGATATCTATGGGAGTATCTTGGTACACTGTATTCCTGGGCAAGGAACCACCACTGAAGCATCTGCTGACTTGTCAAGGAAGGACTGGAAAAGAGAGAATTGAAAGGGGATTTTATCAATGCATACAAATCTCTTATAGGTGGGTGTCAAGAGAACAGGACCAGACTCTTTTCAGTAGTGTTCAGTGACAGGTCAAGGGGAACAGGCACAAACTAAATCACAGGAAGTTCTATCAGAATATAAGGAAAAACTTCTTTACTTTGAGGATGACAGAGCACTGTAACAGCCTGCTCAGAGAGGTTGTAGAGGCTCCTTCTCTGGAGATGTTCAAAACCTGCCTAGATATGATTCTGTGCAATCTGCTCTATGTGAAACTCTTTTAGCAGAAGGATTAAACTAGAGGATCTCCAGAGGTATCTTCCAATCCCAGCCATCCTGTGATTCTGTGATTCTGTGGTTTTGTGGCTGATGATCCATATTCCCCCTCCATTTTTTCTGCTTCAGAATTTGGGGTCTAAAATGATACCCTGGCTTTCTACCTACTGTTGAGATTTTGGCTTTAATTTAATGTGAGCATGAGCCATGGTTACCAGCAGCATTAAAACTCTAGACCATGCTTTCTGGCTCAGCTTGAATGTCTCAAGAAGCCTATGGTGAGTGCTTTCCAGGTACAAAAGGCACAGTCACCCTGGAGCTGCCACCAGCCCTGCATCCCTGCAGGGGGGACAGCAGGTGGGGACTGCTGTTCAAGGGGACAAGACAAATGGTGCTGCTGGCAGAATGTCTTGGAGAAGTAACTCAGAATAGCTCACACTTCTCTGAAGTGTAATCTGGGCTAGTAATGAATTAGCACACAGGAGCCAGTGAACTTCTAGCCCTGGGAGATTTAGTGTTCATCCCCAAGGCTGAATGAGGAGGCTAGGTTGCAATCCAGCTGAAGCTTAGGTGTCTTCTGTCCTCGCTTCCTTCACTTGGGTGCAAGAAAAACATGTGGTCAAATAATCTGGTGGTGTTCTAGCCACAGAGAGCCTCCACAGGATACCAAACTGAGCAACTCACTCACCAGGGACTTTGGGCTTTTTTTCTGCATGAATGCTTCTGCTATAGCTCTTCCTGGGAGACCAGACCCAGAATTAGCAATGATGGATTTCTGCCTCTCATCCTCTTCCTTGCCTTGTGCACTGTCTTGCTGTACAAGATTTGAGCACCCTTTTGCATATACTACTACTTTTTGTGGAGGGAATCCAACCTATATTAAATTACAGGTAGGCCAATCAGAACTTGCCAGTTCAATGTAAAAACAATCTCATCTAATTTTCTGCATGTATGTTTTTCCTGCATATTCTTTAGCTTTGCCTTGGCATTTCTATAGCAGCAGGAGACTATTATCTTGTCAACATTGGTCTATTGCATTGACATTATCTCTTAATTACACAATTACTTTGTTATGTACTGTAGTACGAGCAATAAAACATTTGAAGTACTTCAAGCAAATATAGTTCTAAAGGTTTAAAAGAAAGAAGACACAAATCAACTCTGATTCAAACTCTCTTCTAAGTGTAAGTATTTTTTTGTTCTCTTAATAGATTAAGGAAGTAATTGTACAATTAATGCTAGAAAGGTGAAGGTAAAAATATATTGCTTGCTGGGATTGGTAAAATGGTGGTCTTTTGCTTCTTATTCTGGTAGACAAGTCAAAAGAACGGGGCTGCTTTATTCACATCACTCCTGGTCATACCACCATGGGACCCCTCAGAAAAGAACTGGGTCCTAACCAGCTCACACTGTATGGCTAGAGGCATCCTGACAATGATCTCCATCTGCTAACCATGCCATTAGGGAAGTGACTGCAGTCCTGGGTACCTACAGGGTCACCTCTCAGCACCAGGTACAAATTTATGACAATGCCACTGGGTTTTCACTTCAGAGAAGCTAACCTTGGATACCATACTGGCACTGCTGTTGCCTGAAGGTGTGCTGGAAACGCAGCTCACAGCCAGGTGCTCTGGTAACTCACTCCCATACCTGCCAGGTTATCACTTACTGGCAGCTGTGTCACACCCTGGACTTGCCCCCAAAGAAGTCAGTGGTACTTTGTCATTCACCTTGAATGACAGCAAATTTGGTACTTTGTAACCTAGGTAAAACTGGTGCATTTGGCAAGTATTTTACTTTAGAAACAAATCTCCTTAATCTCTTAAAAGTCTAACATTGCTGACTTTTAGACTTACTACTTTTTCCTACAACCCTTGCTTTGCCTCCTGACAAAATCAATATCTTAAAAATAAATAAATAAGCATACAGAGCAAGCATCTAAATTGAAAAGCAGCAGTTTGCAGAGCCATGCATCTTTAGTCTGGATTTAGTCACCCAGACAGAGCGAAGCTTGGCAGGACCCCTCAGGCAAAAATTTCAACAAACTTTCTGTACTGCACTTTAGAATGCCATCAGTCCTTTCCCTAAAAAGATCAACAATGTTGGAATGCTCCTAGTCATGTCTCCCACAGCTCCTCTCAGCCTGTTTCCTAAGATAAAAGAGGAAGATGGTGGCTGTTGGCTTTGTGTGAGCACAAAGGAGGGGTGAAGCCCAGGGTTGGCGGGGGGAAGAGTTGCGATGAAGTAGGAGGAGCAGACCGCAGTTGCAAACACCTTTAACAATTTCACTGAGGTCCTTGCGTTGTGTCAGCCCCTCTCTGAGAGGAGGAAATGCATTTGCAAAGGAGAGTCCTATTTCCATGGTGGGTGCTTTGTTTTTTTGATTTTGGAAGAACCATACAGGGAGGATTCAGGCATTATAACTTGAGCAGAACAGCTTTTCTTGTTTCATCTGTAGCATTCCTAATGTTACCAGTCAAGAGATGCGCAAACATGTAAATGAAAGGCACTTCCAGCTGCTCAGCTCCTCACCCACTCCCATCACCAGAGAACTTTAACAGTGACCCTATTATGTGAATAGCTATTTCTAGTAATCAAAAAAAGGTTTCATAATGTTGCATTTTTGGGAGAAGGATGAGAGAGGAAAAAATGCAGGTCTGTTATACATCGCTCAGGGAACGAAAATCAGCGGTTCTGAAATACAGTCTGAATGTGGACATTATAGTAATGGCCAAAGAATAAGGCAGTGAGCCGAGCCTGCAGGTTTTTACACTGGCCTGTTTGCTTCCTTGGGATTCTCACTGAGTTTGCACACACAGTTTAGCTAAAATTCAATGACTGTTTTGCACTGAAATATTTACCAAAGGTAGAGACAAGTCTAAATTCCACTGAGATCTCAATGGAGATTTCAACTCCCCATGATGTATTGGAAATGGGTTTGGGCCCATTCAGGCTTTGCAAAAGTGTGAATATTTTTTGGAAAGGTTTTGAAGGAAGAAAATATTAGCATTTTTGGGAGAAGGAATCTTGTGCATAGAACCAGCAGGGAACGAGTGACAAAACCAAGAAGGGAATGCTTTTTCTTGCACAGAAATAAATGTTTCCTAGTAACCCCTGGGTAATGGGTCAGAAATTGGATTGAGATTTGTTTGTCCTTTTGACATGCTCATGTCTGTGTGGCTGTGTGTTGCATGTACTAACTGCTCTGGCAATCCCAGTCTCAGACTCTTAAAATGTTTTCATAATGGGATTTTTGTGCCTTCTACCTTTGGCCTGATGAAGCTATAATGCCAGAGAAGTTCAAAGGCAGCAGATGCTGAACCCTGTCTCTTCTTTTTTTCACCACATGGATGCAAATACCAGCTGTCAGCCACAGATTATGCAAAATAATTAATTCTGAATAATAGGAATAAACACTTTTCAAACATCTGCATTAAGAAGAAAAAAAGATGATGATGACAATCAGAAGGACAGGGGGGCAAGGAAAGCATAAACAATTAACATGTCTGGGTAGACCTGAAAAGAAAGAGGTATGCTTTGCGAGCTGTGTTGCCACAACTGCTGTATACTATAGACAAATGTGCTTGTTTTTCCCTTCTCCTTTTTGCACTGCTTCTTAGATAGGTCCTTCCCTCCTGTCTCACCTCTGAAGCTCAGTGGAAAGTGATTTAAAAGTGTCTTCTGAGACATCTTATTTTTCAAGCCTCGGATTAAATTTAGTTTCCAAATGTTCTTCATAAATTTTGATATTTCATGGTGAAAGATATTTACTGAACTGTAAAGACCATTGCTTTATTTTTTCAAGATGACTATTTGATATGAATTTAGATTGTGGTTGTTCAGGATTTTTTTTATACAGAAAATAAAATATGAAATATTTTGACACATTTAAAGTTGATTAAGTTTTTATTCTAGTTGAAGAATGTAATGAAAATACAGTTTTCTTGAGCAAAATTCCTGACCTATTCTGATACTGTATTTTACTTTTTCTGCACATGTGCTGTTTTCCAGCAACCAACATCCCTGCAGGACCATAGGGGAACTTTGGTCTTTTCCTCTCTCTGCCTATTCCCCTGGGCTAGGAGCTACTCTACAGTATATCATAAGCATTTCTTTTTTACTTTCTTTCTTCCTTCCTTTTTCAGTCTTGCAGCATACCCACCTCACTGTACTCCCACTCTTTTGAGTCTTTCTGCTTTGTCTGCATTTCTTTAAATGAATCATTTTTTTGCATCTGTTTTTATGAAAAGGAAAAAGCAAAGCAAAACAAATGAGCTCTGTGAAATGTCAAGGAGGTTGTTAAACAACAGTCTTGAGAACGGCGCCTTAATTGCATCACTAATGGGAGTTTTTATCTAATTGAAAAGCAACGAGGCAGATCATTTTTTTGTTGTAGTTTCCATTAGACACTGCCTGAGAAGTGGAGAAACGAAGAGGAACCACAAAAAAATCTTCACAAGGGCTCTGGGGGTCTCGTTGCCCAGCAAGAGGGATGTGCCTCCTTGGAGACATGACTGCCCACCCTCCTTGCCATTGGAAGCATCAATGCTGCCTTACAGAACCCAGTGGGAGGTTTAAGCAACCACGCAGAAGGAGTGGCGGGCAGTCACTAGGTATGCATTAAAGCCATCTCCTCAGAGGGCAGTGTAATACCTGCTGAGGTGGAGAGAACTGTAAGCCTCAAGTTTCTGGAGTTTGCAGAGCCCGTTTTTATGCAAGTTTTGTTGCTTAACACCACCTGTCTGTGAGTAGCTAATAGTTGGGCAGTTGCAGCAACTTTATTTTTTTATGAGCTTTAATTAACCTTGGACCATAGATTGAAGTGCACAAAACAGTATGCTGTACGTAGGATACCTAAGGGCTCCCGTATCAAGCTTACTGCCCATGTGAAGATTTGCCCACATACATGGGCCCTGACGTGTCTGACAAGCATTGCAGTTACTGGCTCTAGAATGCACTGGGGGTGCCATCCCTCTGTGAATCTGTTTCAAAATACATGCACAAGCAATCAGTATTTCTCATTTCTCCTGTGAGAGTGGATGAGCATGTGAAAATTGATCTGTACTTGTCCAGTAAGTCCTGCCCTCCCATCTCAAGAAAACCTTGACAGAGTCAATCAATTCCACAGCAACAAGTAAGCTGACAATAAAACTACAGGCTGATTGGGAACCAGCCTGGAGCAATGTCATCGTACAGCCAGAATTTAATAATGTGGCGCTTTGGGAGAGACAGTGAGATGGGATTCCCACCTCACTGCTCCTTTGAGAAAGAAGCATACTATTTTGGGGACTCTCTTGGGCTATGGGGATGGTTTGATGTGGCAATGGATGTATGGAAAAAGTCCTGCCAAAAATGGACTGATGAATCAGAAGTTTTTAATGTTGTTTGAACATGTGTTAAGATGGCTCTTTGCAGAGTCACTGCTTTTCCCCTATACCTCCCCTGTAACCCCCTATCTCAGGTAGGAGTGTCCTGGGAAGATGTCCCAAGGTGCTCCCATTGGTCCTTTGTTAACCCTTTCCTTATTTGGCTGTGAACTCCTTACCTGGTTGTAACACCCCCTCACCTGTGATTGGTCCCCAAGGGCTATATAAGCCCCCTCCCACAATAAACTTCCTCTTTCGTCCTCTCTCCCCTGGTGGTCCGGTGAGTTCTCCATTGGGGGGTCTCAGGGCCACGTGGGGGGGGGCAGAGTGGAAGGGCATACTCCTTCCAGGTAATGGACTGAAACGAGGCCTGAAGGATCTCCCCCATCCCAACGCATCTACCGTGAGAAAACAAAGGACCCCTTTAGTCAGGTAGGTTAACACCATTGTACTAAGAAGCATTAGCAATTTGGCCTCAAAAAGGATATGGGGCTTTATTCATAGCTTTACCCATATTTCCCCATAGGGAACTCTTCTTGTTCCCTAGTAGGTGTGCAAATTATCACATTTGGTCCAAGGATGATGGGGATTCAGTGGCAGGGCTTAAATGTGTTTGCTCTTTTACCTTATCAATTAAAAGAAGAGGTGTATGGTTTTCTTGCTCTTGTATGTAATTTCTGTTTGAAAGTAGATATCACATCAAGTTGGTCTGGAGGCTTAGAGCTTATCTGCACCTAATATTTATGAGTGTTTGTGGTGCATGAGTGAAACAAATGGTAACCTAAATTGTAGTTGGAATAAGAAGGATCAATCCAGCAAACAAAACAGGCTCTGATTCTGTTAGCTATACAAATAAACACAAAAAAACATTCAGAGAATAATAAATATCTCCAATTTCAGCGGCTCCTTTCACTCTCTGAAGCTCCCCCTAGGAACTGCATGCTCAGACAGAGATCCCACCAGACACCTCTTTGGCTATGTGCAGTAACTGCAAGTTGTGTATACAGTCTTTCCTAGCAGCCTGTCCTGCAGGTGCTGCACAATTAACCCTAATCAGATATAATCACAAATTGAGTAATTGAGTAGCAATTGAGTAGCAAATGCTGCTCAGTTGTCCAAGCAAAGGAGAACAAACTACCCAGTGAACTGGCTGGGGAACAGAGCTTGTCAACTCCCTGTGTTGGAGAGCTGATGCAGATAGTATTGTTTTTCATGGAAGAGTGCCAAGGGTCCCTTAGTCTTGATACATAGATAAGAAAATCTCAGAATTTATGTCTCATCTGAAATACCTCTGTACCAACAGTGAATAGTGATCTGTAATGATACACTGGGGTGATGGTTTGGTACAGACTCTGCTAGTAAGACATTATTTACTTTTTCACCTGCACCCCTTCACATGCCAGCGTATTTATTTTCCTGAGAAATATTCTCACGTCTGTTAGTAGAACAAGCTAAGCAGACTTTTGCAATAATTAATAAAACCAACTAGGTAAATTAATGTTACTTAAAAAAAAAAATTCTGATTGGGATAAAAGTCTCAGCACTGGCAGTCTCCTCAGGGAAATTCTGCACAATTACCTTTTGATATTCCTAGCATTTTCTAGCAGCAGAAATCCTGCAGCGTTTCTGAAACAGAAGCTGCTGTGCCAGCTTCCTCCAGGCAGCCTGGCTCCATGGCAGCTGCCAGATGTGCTGCCAGGAGTCTGCAGCTCCCAGAGCTTTTCAGCACCACAGCTGTGCATTGTATCCTATTGCTGCACCACAGAGGAGTCTCTTGGTATAAGACAGTGATCTGGGCCATGGAACTGGGATCCAGGGGTGGTTTTTCAGACAAATTCCTTGAGCTGAACATTATGGATGGGGTGGTTTTGGGGCAACCTCTGACATTTCTGGTGGCTCTGAGGTTACAGCTCAGAAAAGGGCTGCACTGGGAACACATACATGACAGAGTGGTGGCATGTTGGAATTTGCTGCTGCAGGACACACATCTATGGCAGCAGGTTAACATACTTCCACAGATGACAACAGGGGCATGGTGGCCTCTGCAATCTGAAGTCTGGGCTCAAACTTTCAGAGGCTCTTGAGGCTCCTGAATTGAATGCAGAGAGTTTCCTCATCAGTGAAAAAGGGAGTCTTGTGATCTAATGAGAACTGTTTGAGCGTTTGTGGTTAGTTACGTTCCTTCCTTAATTTTCTTTTTTCTTTTCATTTCTAGTCAGATAAAACAGTGCAAATGCAAAGTATAGTGGAGGTGTTGAAGCAAATGATTTTTTTTCTTAATTATGATGTGAAGAAAATTACACATTTCACTTGAATTGAAAAGTACTATTTGAGGAACAGATAATGTCCTGGAGATGTTTTCTAAAATTGAATTTCTATTCTTTCCTTCAATAGATGTCTCCAGGAATGTGTTCTATTTCTGTCTGACTTTACTGAGGATATATACAAATATTCCCCCCCATAAAAAATGAAGAGAACAATAAGTCTTTTCAGGTCACTCTCCATGATTCTTACTTCTCTCCACATCACCTTTGATGTTATCCCACCTCTGCTGTGCTGGTGATGCTGCCCTCATCACTCACTAATTACATCTCCATAGAAGCACCTCTACTTTTTTACTCCTCTTCCTGTGAATGGGCATTGTTGCTCTCTCACCTCTATGAGAGCACTGCTCTGAGTTACCATCATGTGCAGGGGCTGACTGTGCATGGGAGGAGCTCCCTGAAGGGGGCCTCCTGCTATGGTACATGAAATTCTTCTTTAAAATTTCTCTGCCCTGATTTCAAGGAAAACAAATTATGGGGGAAGGGTGAGCCCTGCTTATCAGCCTGAGGTCATGTCCTCCCTGCTTCCTCAGGCATCCCCATGGGCTCTCTTGCACCTGCCCGCCTTAACACAATGGTCAGTGCTCTTCTTGGGGGCTTCTATCCTAGGTGTTTGTCCCTCTACTGTACATACAAATAACAGTATTGTTTTTAATGGGCTGTCTGGGCTGAAAATAATTTGGATCCTGTGTAGAAGTGTCTCCAACAGCATCTTAAGCTGAAGGGCTGAGCCTATAGAGGCGCTCACATCAGAAACTCTGTTAGAAAGAAACTGGCAAGAGCCTCTTGGAGTTAATACTACTACTACTACTACTAATAACAATAACAACAATAATAATGTTACAGGACTAAAGCAGAGGAGATAGAAGTCATTAGGAATGAAGAGTGTTATTGAAGTAGAGTAAGAAGGTATTTTAGAGATCCTGGATAGATTAACAGGGGAATGATGGTGAAAAAAAAATGTATCTACACAAATAGGCTTATGATCAAAAGCTGAATTAGTGAACATTAGTTAAGAGGATTAAAAAAAAAAGCTAAATAGTTGAGATAGGAATAGTGCATTGGCTTTGAGCAGGTTGTGGTTTATCAGTCTGCAACTTGTGCTCTGCAGAAAGAGAGCCCAGAAGAGCTAGTCTAGCAACAGCAGCACAGTGGGGACTGCTGGTGCTGGGCATCTCCTAAGGATGTCCCACAGGCACATTTGTTGGTGAGGCTGTGACTGAAGCACAGGGCAACCTCCTCATGCTGTGTGTGCCCCTTCAGATTTTGTAGAACTCCCTCTTTATATGGCCTGTTAATATCCTTCTGCTGGAAGTTGTGTCTCTGTGAGTGGTATTTCAGCAGACACCAGGGACTGTATTTGCAAACCTGAGTGTTTGTAGTTATTTCCATCCTTTTTTCCAGAGAGATATTTGGGCACTTACGGTACTCAAGCATGTAATGGTGCTTGCTACTCCACCTTGTAGTGAGGAAGAGATTATTGGCACCTTTTGAAGACAAGTACATTGCAGGAAAATTTGGGGGCAAAACTCATGACAGTATAGTCAGTATACAACTTGACTTCAATTACTGAGCAGTTTCCTTGCTCCTTTTCCTACTTACCTCTATCAGAATTGTGCTGCTGGCATTACTAAGTGGACTTCAACAGTCCTTCAGAGCATCTGGGTCCCAGTTCTCTATCTCCGCTTATTTATCATGATTTAATGCTCTTTTTAGTGTGAAGGGGAAGTGATTTCCAAGTAGAGACCAGTCTGCAAAAGGCATTGTCATGACTGCAATCCTGAGACCCTGCAGTTCTGAATTGTCCAAGACTTCCTAAGAAAAGCAATATTCCAGCAAGCAGTGCTTTGAGACCCACTTGCAGTAAGTTTTCGAAGACCTAGTGGTCTATTATGGTGGCTGGGCTTCACTTTTAATCCTGTAAGGAGCTGGCAGCTGTGAACAAAGGCTGTCCCCAAGTTCCACCCAAAATTTCAGTTTCCTATATATCTGGTATGTTTTCTGTCTTAGGGAATTGCTATGCTTGCACATAACTATATGAGGTTCTTATTCATATCATTTACCACAACTCGGTTATCCTCACAGGCATTGCAGTCACTGAGGGCTGGAGCTTTGCTGATGCTCTGAGGCCTGTCCTAGGAATATGAGGCACTGGGTTCAAAAGATGCATATGGAGCTGTGTGTAAAGGCAGCTGGAGATGGAAAATGCTGTTTTGAGGCCACCTGCAATGCCTCAAAAATAATGTTATTTATTTCTGAGTGAAAATAAAGCTCTGTGAATACTTTATTCACCATTACAGAACATTTCTTTTCAAATTGGAAAAGCGTATAGAGGTATTTTTCTTCTAGAGCCTATTTCCTGTTCTGATGAGACAATTCCACCTTCCTCTCAGAGTTCTTCCTGGTGAAAGATACCCTTAGTTATAGCTAATGTTTTCATGAAATGTTTTAACTTTGGAAAAACACTGCACTTCAATAAAAATACTTAATCAAAATATTCTGACCAGCTCTGCATATACAGGCCTTTTCATTAGCATTACAGAAAAAGTATTTTCTGCAGAGCTACTTACATTCTTAAGCTGTCATTATGCCTGCAGTGAGCATTCTCCTCCTGCTGGCTGGCACTGCAGCCCAGATCCACCAGGGTGTAAATCACGAAACCTGAATTAGCTTCATTGACGAACTGCAAGAAAACATTTATACTGAGTCAGCCTGCCCCAGAGGAGAGTGATTATTGCTGTTCACTGTCCTGCACCCCTCCTCTGTCCTTTTATTTCTTTGTGCTCCTGTGCTTCCTCTCAAGGAGCAACCAGCAATAGAGAGCAGGAATTTTTTTCACTCCTTCAGCAAGCATGATTGAGACTTCAATTTCTTGCTCTGCTTGTTGATCCAATGGAGCTAAGCTCATATCTTTCATAATTCAAGGGGACGTGACAAGGCTCTCCGGGGACTATCCCTGCACACTACATGAATGAACAGTCCTATAAATGGTCAAATAGTTTTCCACTACTTTGACTTCTCTGTTATGTTGCTCAGCTCTCGGAAAACAAAGAGGATCACTCTGTTTCAGCCCATAGTATATTGAATTTGAAGAACTCTTTTGTCCCCTCTCCTTTTTAATGATTGTTATACAGTTGTAATAAAAGATGTTTCTCATCAAGAGATGTCCGTATGCTCCTCCACTCTGGGAGATGCTGCTATTCCCATTTATACATGGGGACACTGAGTTGGAGACAAGTCCTCTGTGTGGATTTTGTAGTGCTGAGCACTGTCAAAGTTGTGAGGTGGGGAGCATCCAGACATCTCCTCCCAGGCAGAGCTGGTATTAACACTCCTTGGAGAATGCAGCATAATTTCCCATGACTGAGCAAGACAGTGCCACAGCAGTGAACTCCTGGACTAAGGATCAACATGGGAAAGACTGAGATGGTCGTTGGCTGATTTTCCCTCTAATTATGCCACACAACAACACTGACTAAGTCTCTTTGAAGATGTCTTTTCCCTTCCTCACTCCAGATCTACTCTTTCCCTTGCTTTTTCCTCAATTATTTTGTCTCTATGTACTCTGTGGTGCTCTCTCACCCATCTCCACACGTCTGCCAGGGCTGTCTTTAAAGCAGGAGATTTTGGTGTGATTAAGCATGCAGACAATGTTACCAATGTACTGTTCCCCCCAGAATCCTGAAAATCACTATATTCTCATATTTTCATATATATCTCATTTCCTGCTTGGAATGCCCAACCTGCAGAGATGTTTTGGAAAAGCTCGACACCTTTGTGTAGCTGCTGACCAGCCAGTGAGTCAGAGCTGAAGCTGGGATGTTGTGAGTGGAGCTTCAGCCACCAGTGCTGCTTTCTGCAGATCAGCAAGCCAGCCTGGATAAAGGGGAACAAAGACACTCCCTCCAACCCAGAGCCAAAATAAAAAGAAAACTCAAAGATAAATAAAAAAATAATAAGGCTTTTTGGTGTTTGAATAAATTTAATTTTCCCTTTATTTTATTCTCATCTTCTGAGCTTTGACTAGGACAACACATGGAAAGGATCACAACAGACTACCCCTGAACAGGAGGACAAGTGCAGGCAGTTTGTGCAGACAAGTGTCCATGTTTCGGGAGGCCATGGCTTACAGAACCCGCAAAACCTTTACTCTGCCCTAATGGAAATTCCCACAGAACTGAACACCCAGCTGCTGAATGCAAAGTAACTCTGCACTTGCTAATCTTCTTTTTTGTTACTGAACTTCCTTCTGCGCCAGACGCTTAGTATTTGGCCATTCCTTCTACTTTGTTTTGTGATGTTGTTTTCTCTGTTTCTTGTAGTAGCATACCTGCATTGTGATACTTTTTCCTAAGCCATCACAGACAGCAATTAGTCTGGGATCATCCTCTCCTGTAGTGAACTTTCTGCATTTATAAGAGAGTAGAAATTTAGAAGAAATTATTTGAGGGCTGGCAATATCTGAAAGGTCCTGAACAGGGCAAGAATATCCAAAAAGACACAGCCTGCATTAGCACCAGCCCCATCAGTCCCCTGCTGCATTGCTTGTTCCAAGGCAGAAATTCACACCAAAGGAGAAAGAGATTTTTTTCAACTACTGCACTGATTTTCTGTAGTGACCTACGTGTGCTCTCCATTGTCCTTGACTCTATTGTGTTTTGTTTTCACTTCTCTCCAGCTTATTCACACTCATTCCTCTTAGCTGAAACCTCTCTCTTGCCACTGTGTCAGAAGATTCCTTCTTCGTCTTTTTGGTCTTCAGTATACCTGTCCCCTTGCTCATTAGAGCAGCAGTCACAACAGGCTTTGCTCCCACTCCCTGGCTTCCTGCTGTAACTTTGCTGCCTCTCTCTGTGCCTTGCAGCCGTGCCTGCAATGTGTGTCTTTGGTTGTCCTGTGTGGTGTGGCACAGCTCAGCTCCTGCTGTCATTCCTGGGTGCTCCTTGAAGATGCTCTAGCCAGGAAAAATAATGTGCAAATGGTTTCAATAAACAAACAAATAGATCACTTTCTATTTTTGTTCCAGAAAAAGCAGAGAGAACTGGAAACCCCGGAGAGTCCTTGAGTGAGTCTCAGAGGGTTTTTTATGAATGAGTGGAGGGTCAGATCAACCTCTCAGTTTTCATTTAACAAAACATATACAACAGTGCTGTAGCTGTAAAGGTCATAAAGGGTCAGAGGAACATGCCGTTCTTCTCATCATCCCTCTAAATTCTTCTGAAATCTCTCTATCGGATTTTATTGCTATTTTTTGTGGCATATTGAGGTCACTCTGCTGGATATTGTATAACATGCACACGTATGAATGCTTATGCTGCCTGCTAACCTTTTTGCCCAGTGGTGGCACTGGACCTGCTGCTGGTGCAACCTCCCACATGTGCAACTTCCTTCTCAGGCTGGTTAACAAACACCCACTTCTTCCAGAAGTGAAGGATCATGATCTCAACCTCAGCACCCAGCTGCTGCATTGTTGCTGTAACAATAGTGCTATTGTAACTAGAAGGAGGTGATGTTTTCCAGGGATTCATTGAGCAAGAAAGGCTCTGAAGTGTGTGAGATCTGAAGAGAGTAGCAATTCAGCTTAAAGGCACTCTCTTTTTGGGAGAGTGGGAGAGAATAATAATATGATCAAACAAATGGTGTTACATTTTGTCCCTACACGCCTTGCCCCTTCAACACAAGAATGAACTGGAACAACTAGTTTGGTCAAGATAGGGGTTTAGCAAGTGTTGAATTATTTTCAGTTGAACAACAAGCATTTGGAAGCCCTGGAGGCAGTGGAAGGGAAATGAGAATAGTTGTTTACCCAATCCTGGTGTTGCTAAAATTGGTTAGATTTCTTCTCCTTGCCCACCATTGCACAGTATTTGCTGACATGTTTAAATGTGCAGGCATGACTGCTTGAGCCAGGGTTACTCAGATATCTGTATGTTTAATTGCACGCACAGCTGCAGTGCTTAATATTCAGGCAAACAATTCCTGCAGCTTTGCCTTCTTTCCAAGGCTGACCCAGTGAACACTTGCAGCTGTCTGAACTGCAGTGACAACCTTGCCAATTGGACACTGTATCTGCTTTAAAGGTCAAGCTGTCATGTCTTACACACCCGATATGCAATGCAAGTAGCCCCCTCTTCACATTCCCCAGCCTGCATCTGAGACATTCCTCCACAGCCTTGTAATTTTGCTCCCTCTTCACCATGTTGCCTGCTTGAGAGGCTGAGACCTGGCATTGGCAGAGGGTGTATGGTCAGGCTCTGCACTTTTTCATCCTACTACAGTATCCCACGGAGAGTGTGATCCCATCTGTCACTTATTACATATGGGCTAGAAAGCTTAGTCTGTTGTTAGCTTAGGAAGAACCACTGTCTTGTGATTACAGAAATAACTAGGGGCTGAGGGCTCCTAGGGAGCTCCTGCCCTCTGGCTCTGCCTCTGACACAAATGTCCAGGTGGCGTTGGGCAAGTCATCTTACCACCATGGGAGACTGGCCACATCGTGTTTTTCTCCATCCTATTGCCTCCCTCATCTTTTTAAACGATGTGTCTGTGTACCCCTGAGGACCATTACTAAGATGCCTGAGTAATTAAAACCAGCAAGCTTTCTGGCACTAGGATTGTGATGGATCCACCTACCCTATATTCCACTTTCACTGAAAAAAAATGAAGCGTGCCACAAAAGAAAACAAAACCCAACAATGGAAAACTCTGCTTGAGTTTGTCAGTTGTTGAAGCAAAGAATTATCCTGATTGTCACAGCATGTGCTGCCTCATGCGGCACAGTGCTGACCTCATGCTTCTGCAACAATAAAACAAAGAGATCCCACTTCTGAGAATAGTTTTTGTCATTAAACCCTTTTTGGGTTTCGGATTTGTAGTTCCAACATGGGAATGCCTCCCCCCTGCTCACCACTCTATCCCTGCCCAGACCATCATAATCTGTAGGGAAGCTTGAAGAGGATAGTGTTTTTGTTCTGAGAATTGAAATCTGCTGGGTTTCTTTACTGCTGAAGAAAAAAGATATACTCGCATGTTACTGTTGTCTGTTCTCATCCCACACCTCCTTCCAGATCTCCTCTCATTCCTTTTAAAGACAGCTTGACTGCGGGTGTGAAATAAAGTGTGAGGAGTCCATACATTTCTACCCCTGAAGTAAATCAAGATTTTTGTTATTTCATAGTCCTTTTGCCTGAGCTATTTACATAGCCTTTCCTAGATGCAGGCCTGGGCTGTTTGTTGGGAGATTCAGGACCCAACTGAGCTGTCAGTCCTCACTTTCCTTCTCAAGGTAACTGCTTCAGTGCCTATACCTGGGCGCAAACCAAACCAGGTTTGTGCTGACTGAAAAATGTAGCCATTACAATGCTCCTTTTCCATCCCTCCACTAGATCCTCCAAGGAGAGCTTCAGCTATCAATTATTTGAGAAACTGGAGCCATCTGTGGGGCGCAGGGAACTTTATCTTTGCATGCTGCGCATAGCAATGATATGAACTGGGAGTCCCATAGGAAAAACACTATTATTATTTAAAGAGCTATTGGCTGTCATTGCTCTGCCCTCTGCTGAGGTCTTTGCAGCTTTCTGATTGTCTGGCTGTTTGGCTTTACACTGATTTATTGTACTTACATAAATAGGATGAATAATGTGTTTTTCAAATGGTAATTCTGCACCCAGCTGTAAACTGCCTCTTTGTTCTACATGAGCCTTTGGGTGTTATTTTATTTCCCATATCTATTGTGGAATATCTTGTTTCTTTTGGGCTTCAAGGGTGTCTCCACTATCTTGAGGAAGCTTTGCTTGTGTAGCACTAGCTGCTCATGGCTTTGAAAAAAATTGTGGTTTCAGATCCCCTTTGGATTACTGAGCTGCTCTGCAAATGTGGCTGCAGAGCTACAGCCTCACCAGGACCCCACACAAGCAGGGGCTATGAGACTCCATCTAGAATTACCACTTCCAGTTTTGTCCCTCCCGTGCAAGACATCAGCAAAGTGGAACAAGGTGCTCTGGGTAGATGACCACCATGATCACCAAAGTCAGGGAGCTGGAGCACAGGACCTAAGAGGAAAGGCCAAGAGATTGGATTTGTTCAGCCTAGAAAAGAAAAGGCAAAGGGAGATTTTACTGGTTTTTTTCACCTGGCTAGGAAAGTATATAGGCAAGATGGAGCCAAGCCCTTCTCAGAAATGCAGTATTAGAACAGGAAGCAAAGGATGAAAGTTGCAGCACGAAAAATTCTTTAGGAAATAAAATTTCCCCAGGAAGATGGTGTAGCACCAAAACAGGGTCTAGAGAGTTGGTGGATCTCCACCACTGGAGACATTAAAAATTCAGGTGGATAAGACCCTGAGCATCCTGCTCTAGCTTTGAAGTTGCCCTGCTGAAAGCAGAGCTTGGAGGAGACAGCATCCTGAAGTACCTTGCAACTGAAATACTGCAATCCTGCCCCCTGCCCCAGTCTCCCAGGAGAGCACTGGGGAGAGGAGGGAAACCTCTCCCAGCTCTTTTTTTCATGGCTACCCATAGTAAAATACAGCTGGGAAAGGAGATCTTGACAGAAGGGGGAATGTAATCCTCTCTCCCTATTAGCATTACCTGATGTCACTGTGCTTTCCATTTGGCCAGAAATTTTTCAATAGGGAAAAATTCAAATTGGTCCATGCCTTGCATTTTCAGAAGTCCCACACAAATGGCCTGACTGCCTGTGCAACCTCTGCTGTGTTGGACTGAGCAAGAGCCAAGTAAGCTGTGGGAAAAAAACAACAGGTCAAACAAACTTGCTGTAAGTTCTCCCAGTTGTGAGTTCAGGGGAGAGAAGGGGATTTATCAAGTAAACCTCTGTCTTGTGCTGTCTCTGTGCTTGTCTGTGGCTTTATCTATTAAATTGAGCCATTAGGAGAACCAAAATGGTCTCCAGAGTCATTCAGGATGAAAACACTTTCCCCTGTGTCCTAGCTACTTCTAACCACCAGAAGCAATTTCCTGTCTCTCGGAGGCTTTTGCTATACACAGCATGTAAGTGATGGCCTAGGATGGCTGTACGATGCCATCCTAAATCTCTGCTTTGTCCCGCATGATGAGTTAGAATAAATGCAATAAACTGCAGTGTGTCAGTAATGGGAAAAGCAATGAAGCAAGGTCCAAAACAAGAGCCAGCCACTTTGCAAATAATAAGTGCACAGCTGATAGTCAGCAGTGATCAAAAGGCTGTGGCAGTGTGGTGGCCAGCCTGTCCCCTTATGTGAAATGGGCCGCAAGCTTTGGTCCAGCCCCTTGCCAGAGTCATGTGTGGGGTATAAAAGGACTACAAACAGTGTGCCTGGAGGCAGATTCAGAAGCCTCTGTTTCCTACCTTTTCATACTTCATAAGAATCTGGATGAAAGCATGTTGTTGGATCGGACATGGGGGATTTTGGCTCTGGCATGAGACTGGTACAAGTGTAGTAAGTAAACTTGCTCATTCTTCCATACCACATTGCAAGCAAAGTTAGGAGGAGTATTTCAGAATCACAGAATCATGGAATATTGTGAGCTGGAAGGGACCCACAAGGATCATCAAGTCCAACCCTTAAGTCATTCAGTGTCAATGAGATTAACTTTCATTTCCACCTCAGTCAAAGTTGGCATGAAGATCTTTTCCCTTAGAAGATGTTTTCCTGCTTCTCCATTCTGATAGGACCTCAAGCCAGACTGAGGTCTGATGCTGATCTGTCCATGCCTATGACTTGTAATAAACTCCTCCAAAAAGTCAAGTTGTTAAGCTCAAAAAGCCAGTTTGTTTTAGGATGCTTACCAAAGTGACTGAATCCCGAAGAGATGGAGGAAACTCAGATAAGGAAAAGAAAAAGAGTGAGGAAAATCTTTTCAGGGCACCACAGGCAGGAGAGTGAGTTTAGAAATTATTTGGTTTCCTGAGAGTGCTTTGGATGAGAAAGTAGGTTTTTGATTAGTTAGGGGGTGTGAGAGTGTGATCAGTAGTAATGACAGAGCATTTTTCTGTTCCTGTGCCTGTCTCCTACACTGACCAAAATCTTCAGACAAAGGGCATATTTCCACAGCAGAAATTTGAAAATTCAGAGAGACAGAGAGAGGGAACCATATCTTTCTCTCTTTCCCACCCTTCCCACATCTCACATCGACAGTTGGTCTCTCCTTGTTATGACTTGTACAAAACAAACAGCCCCATGGTAAGCCAGTATTTCTTTCAAAACTCAACTAGAGAACCCACGTCTGACCTACTCTATCCCTTGTACTGCCAAAGCCTTGCAGGGCTCCCTTGCCTCATTTAAGAAATAGGAAGCTGTGATCACCAGAAACTGTATAGGATTTATTTTTTCTTTTCCCTACCCAGAACCCACATTGAAGCACATGTGCACACACAACATACATTGTTGTCAAGTTGAAAAACAAGCAGGCTACACTGAGCGTTTCATGTAATACCTTTATAGGATTAAATATTTGAACAGTTCCATTAATCTTGCAGTTAGCTGCACCAAACTGCATTACTCACACCAGTGACAGCTGGAGGAACAAGTGTCTGACCACCCTTCTAACATGTTTACCCTCCCTTCCCAGTTTGCAGTCCCTGGTAATCTAATCTAGGGAACCTTTTACAGAGCCAACATCCCCCACTGGAAACTCTTTTGTCCTCAACATCCTTTGCAAATCACTTCTTGAAAGAGATCCCCTCTTATTATTTCTCTTCATTTGCTTCCAGTGGACAAGCAAGAAGCAACCAGACTGAAATCTGTTTAGCAAACTGTGCAGAGCATGGAAGCAAGAGAGAGGAAATGCAGGCATATGGTCCAGGCAGGTGGAGGGGATCCACCTCTTCACCTACTTCCTTGCCATGGTTATCTCCTTCCAAATGGGATACAAATCAGTGCAGATAATCATCTGAGATGTCAGTCACAGGCCCTGTCTTGAGACCCATTTCTTATCCCATCCTGCTTCTGCTCAGTTTCCCCACCAGTGGGGATGTGGTTGCACAGGCTCAGGTGAGAGATGCTGAGTGCTGGTGCTGGTTTTTGTGGACTGAGGCTCTGGCTCAGATCCATTCAGCACATCTTGTCTTCCCATGACTCCTCTGCAGTCCCTGTCATGTTCAGGAAAGAGCACTGGATGTGAGAGGTGGTTCCAGTTCCCCAGCCATGCTTTATCCTATCACAGGGCAAAGGCAAGGTATCTCTACTGAAATGAATGATATGTGAGTAAAGTTAACACAGGTGGGAAGAGTAGAATTGGCCTTAAGGTTTGTATGCAAAGTATAATAATCTGGCAGTTTCTGCAGGCTGCATAATGAAACCGCTGAATGTAAAACTAATGCAGTTTCTTGTGATTCTGGAACGCCTCCTCATTAAAATTGCACATTCACCTTTCTTTAAAAAGTGACATATAAGAATGTGCATATTGCATCATATTAAACAACGGAGAAAAAATGCAAGCACCGTCTCACTTTGCTATGTACAGCAAACACTGTTGGCATCCCTAATATGAAAGTTTTTAATTTGATAGTTTACATTCCATTAGCATCCCTCATCTATCAAACCTGAAGTGCATAAATGTAGCATGGCATACAGTACTTAGCATTTGCAAAGACAGTGCTGTGAGGTGCATAAGAAAATATTTCTTGAGGCTCTGAAAAGCCATTTTCAACATGATCTTGGAAAACTAGAAAGGAGATGGGGAGTGAATGGGCTGTACCAATATTATGAGAAACACATTACAGAGTTACATTTCACAACCTCTCCACAAACATCTGTCTGTTTACCTACTGACCACACAATAATCTCATGTAACGGTCTATCTAGTCTTTCATTGTACGGTTCCCAAAAATATCACTGACACTTGATTAAGAGGCAAGGAAGAAAATAGTGCCCACAAACACATTTTCCTGAAGGGAAACTACTTCCCAATGTTTCAGACTGTGATCAGCATATGATCAAATATTAGTGTCCTTAGCTTGTTGAATCCTCTAATCAAAATTTTCAAATACTTGGAGGTCCTTAAAGATCCCTGTTTTGGGGTCTAAAATAGACAATGCCATAATAGATAATGATTTTTCTATCTGTCAGGTGCTGAGTACTCTCTGAAAATTATGTTCTTTTTAAAGAAGGGTGCCTGTTACCGAAACCACCGCATGTTTTGGAAAATGCTGGCTACTCTTTTTGGAGAATACTAACAAATTTTTGGAATAAGTGAAAAAGGTTACTTCTCCTTTCATCTGTGTGCAGAAGTGCCTTGATTCAGATTCCCATTGTGGGTAATTCAAAGGATTACATGTAAGGCTAGTAGTCCTCTTTTATGTATTTGATTTTATATGTAATAGGAGGCATTCTTCTGACCCTTTTGACACTAGACAATAGTATAGGCACAAGTTGTGGCTGAACTAAAGAAAGACAAGAACCCTAACACAACTATTTGTCTTGACAGCATACCACTGTCCAGTGGGATTCTGTTGCAGAAAGCCACTCAGGCAAGGTCAGACTTTGATAAAGGACAGATACTCTGTGACAACTTGAGCTGCACAAGATAAAGTAAGAGTAATCACCCATGATTCAAGATAAAAAACAGTTTCCCTGAACTCCTAACCATTTCTTCCTCTGCTCTGTGTGCAGTAAGCATTGCATCAAGACTCACTTGTCATTAGACAATGCTTGAACCATTCCCTGACTTAGCTACACAATAGTTTCTCTTGGAAGGGAGATTTAATCTGTGGTGCTATGGATAGCATGATGGTCTCTGACTCTTGCATATCCTCAGTAGTAAATAGAATTAATTTAACACTGGAATGGTAGGTGCAGTATTGATAGGGATTGCTACTTGACTACTCCAAAACATTGCTCTGTAGTCTAACCTGATATGAAGAGGTATTGACTCAAATCCTCCCATGATTTTACTCCTGGCTCACAGGTGTGGTACCTGTGGAGGTGCTCACTCTTTTGGTGGGCTTATATGAGTTAGGACTGCTTGGTAACATTACAGATGATGAACAAAGTGGGCAAACTCAGTCTTCCTGCCTCCTGAAACATTAGGCAATCAGACTTCTCCCAGAGACAC
The DNA here is from genome assembly GCF_003984885.1 of Neopelma chrysocephalum. Classification (NCBI taxonomy): domain Eukaryota; kingdom Metazoa; phylum Chordata; class Aves; order Passeriformes; family Pipridae; genus Neopelma; species Neopelma chrysocephalum. The sequence continues at coordinate 3,039,690 of NW_020897717.1, read as the reverse complement.
CAGGAATCTTGGAGCTCCTGGGATTGACTGGGAAGCAGAAGCTTCTCCAAGCACATCAAAAAGACCCCAGCTCTAAGTCAGGATTTTGGGATGCTCCAAGGGACAGGTCTTTCCATAGCGCACTTCACTGCTCTTCGCCACACAAAGCTTCAGGAATCAGCCTGTATCCAAGCCCGGTGCTAAAGGGCTGTCCAAGGGTGTCTAATGGACGAGAACAGAAAAAGCTCTGTTTCAAGTATTCATGAGATTTGTGGCCAGGTGAGGAGACTGGGATTTACACTTGCGTTTTATGCTCTCCCTTGTCTCTTTAATTTGGTTGAAACAGAAGATCACCCTATATGTGAGAATCCTACGTGGATTTGAGGCAGGCAGTTAAGCCAAAAACCTGTATTCAAATACAGTCTGTGCATCAGAGTGGGGATTTCTTCACAGCCCCAGAGCACCTTGTGTGTCTTCATCCCTGCCAAGTGTAAACAAGCAAACAAAATGCACCAAGAAAAAAAATCCACCAAGAGAAACTTAGCCATTGTCATTACCAGAAATTTGCAAGAAACAATGGAAAATGACAGCACACAAATCCCAAAAGGTGTTGTTTCAGACACCGCTACACATGTGAGCATAGAGAACAGATGCTTCGAGACCAGCTGTGAAGGACTGAAGTCAAACAAAATCAGTTGCATTGGGCTAATTTAGAGCAACCAAGTAGAGCTGAACACCTTGAACCATGAAACTTATAGCCCTTTCCAGCAGTCAACAGGAAATATCTACATGTAAGGGGCTGAATCCTCCACAACTGAAATTGATACCCTTACATCAAATGCACTTACAGGTCCCCTAAAGGAAGTTCCTCATGAGCTAGGGATGACAGGACATCTGACAAGTCATGTATTCAAAGTAAGTAATTTATGGTGGCATTCATTTCAGAGTAGTATTTCAGCCCTATGTACAGGGGTGGATTTTAAATTTGTTTGGGGGAAATCATTAAATACTTAGCTCACCATTTCTTCTTCACAAGATGGCAGTCCTGATATTCACTTATGAAGTAAAGTGCTGCCACATCCTCACCTGTCCCAGACCTCTCTCGTCCTAATTTCCAACCCGAGAGATTTCACATGTACACTTCAGCTATGGTCAATATCACAGTTTGTTTTGGTTGTGTCAGTCTGTTCGCATCTCTACAGTGGTTGTATTTAGTGAAATACTTGCATCATACATTATGTGCCTGGTTGCAATCTATCCTTCTGGAACTCAGCTTTCATGCAATGTGCCTCCTTTTACTGGCTTCTTTTCCTGCAGTCTTGTGACATAGATGGAGTCAGCTTCAGGCAAGACTCCTCTTCTGGAGCTTCCACTCCCTTTGGTGTCTCACGTGCAGATTAACAGAGATAAATTCCTCAGTAATTTCCTTCAGAATGCCTTCAGAAGGGCACTGGAGACCTCTACCTTCTTTCACCTGTGGAAATTCAATATTGGAAAATACAGGTTCCCCAACATATTGCACTGGAGTGCCTTTGGAGTGTGGCAGGCTGTAAGTGGAGTCAGCACAACGCTTCTGTGTGAAGGGAAAATGCATTTCACAAAGTACACAACTAGCACTTTTCAAGCCCAAATATCTCGTACAGAACTTAGTTCCTCTGCTGTTGTTACAAATGACCTTTAACTCTTCTGAGTGGGCCCTGAGCCCAGAAACCAGTCAGCAACATTATGTCGCATCTTTAAAGTAAGACATCCATCTGAGGCTGCAGAGCCAAGTCAGAGCTGCAAGCACTGTAGCCCTGTGATACTCCCTGGTAGGCTTTTCCCGTGAAGAGCAATGCATGCAGCGTAGGGATGATGTCAGCCCATGTCCCTCCTGAGTGGTGGTAGCAGACAGTGTGAGATCCTGCTCCTTGTTCAGAGCACATGGTGGTTCCCACCCATGTGCTTTGGGGTCCTGCAGGCTGGTACTGGTGTCCCACACCTTTGCTGGTCACTGCTCATGGAAAAACCAACTGCTATATTTCACCCAAACAGCTGATTCAAGATCAACCTGGGGTGTGAAAAAGGAAACCAAAAGCAGAAAGAGATCACTCTCAGTTTTTAAAAAAGTTCATTGAACTGGCCTAAAATCACAGGACCTCGTCTGCCTGCTGCTCTCTTAAATACCCACAAATTGAACTGTGAGCACTGCACGGCTGAAGATACAGAGGGACACACGTAAATTCAAGTAATTATATATGTATATGCGTGCATTGCATACCTTTGAACTCACACACACATATGTACATAAACATTAATATATATGAACTGAATTTTTATATATTTCTGTTATAGAGTAGTGAAGTAGGTTAGCTTCTTTTATTGAAACCAGCATGTGTGAGCTTTTCAAAGGAGAAAAAAAAAGAACAAAACCCTGTAACCTCACATAGTAGAAGAGTTGTTTCTAATTACGGTCACTGTTACCAATCACCACTGCTGAGGGATGCACAGGAGAAAAGCTGAAAGCTGATGGCAGAATTCAAAGCAAGCTGTGGACTGGTAATGCTGAGTGTGGAAAGCTTTAGTACTGAAAGCCTCAGAGCATGAGAGATAAACGGAAACAGAGAAGGGAGAAGAATGCACTGGCCTGTCACAGTCACTAAAAGGGCCCCCAAATGAAAACTTTTCACATATTTTAGTCATTAACTAACAAACAAGAAAATAACCTGAAATGTGAGCTGCTAGCAGGCCTTCTGTGCAGGGAAGAAAGTAAATAATCAGAAAATTGTATTTGATATTTATTCAATAGTTTGCTGAAGCATTCACAGTGCGAACCAGAACAGACTTGATCTCAACCATGCCAAAATAAAGCGCAGTTTCTCTGCACACAGGGAGCCTTAGGACCAGAATCCAGACCACTGAACCTTTTTTACCACTCATTTATACTGCTTTTACACTATATTTACTCTGCAGAGCTATTGCAGCCCAGTGGAATGCAGAATGAGCCTTAATAGATCAGATATTTGCAGAAAAAAAAGCCATTTGAAGTTAGATAATACTTAGTAAGAACTGTAATACAGACCAGCAATACTATCCTAGAGATAGATTACAACTTCTAAGAGTCGTTCCTTTCTATTGTATATTAACCTTTAACTAGCATTTATTTTCTAAAGAAAAACTTCAAGTGCTTTTCCCTGAAGTCAAATATATCGCAAAAGTGTGATAGATGCCATCTAAAACATCTCAACAGGTTTTAATAGAGATGGAAATGACCCGCATGGAGGTGTGCACCAAGAGGAACACTTGCTTCAGGCAGAATCCTGGGCAACATGGGACACCTCAGAGTGAAGAAGGGAAAAATAGAAGAAAAGGGTATGCAGGTGATGGCAGGGCCCAGAATATAGCAGACAGGGAAGACAGTGATCAGTGCCCCAGCAACAGCCTGTATATTGACATCCCTGCAATGGGAAAAACGTATAGGGCCTTGGAAGTGGAACTTTACTTTTTTTTCTACCATCCTTTAATGGGTAGGATTCATCTTCCTTAATATCAACCATTTAAAAATTAGTCTGAGATCATCATCTAGGCTTGTGTAGACAGTGAAGAGAAGGAACAACCTAGTACAGAATTGATAAACTTCCTTCTCGAAGGGTTTTTTTTCTGTCTCAGCCAGATTATTTAGGGAATTGTCTAACTTTTAAATGGCTATAGTTAAGCAAGATTATTCCCACCCTTAATGGGTGTAACTTCTTGCTGGAGGTGTGGATAGATTCCTCCAAAGGAATTAGAATTTTGAGACATTCTGCAGCACGTGTAAAAGAGAGAAAAATCTCAAGAAGAGAAGTGAGATTAGAGAGGCCTCAGACCTGGCGAGAGTCAGAGGATTAAACTGAGAGTAGGTCTTTAAGACAGGCACTTTATATGGTTCTATCCAACTAATTGTGATGAAATAATGGGATGAAAACATTGAACTGAAAATGAGTCTCTACCTTGTCTGACACAGGTGGACCAAAAGTGGGACCTAGAAGTTGCAGTTGTATTTCCCACACCGGTTTATAACAGCCATGGTGTGTTCAGTCTAGGACAGGGACTGGTGACTCTGTACAGAGATTTTTATTTAGCTCAAGCCTGTGTATCAGTGCATCCACCAAATGGAGACCCAACTCTGAAACATGATGAAAAGGAGATGCAAGGGGAAAACCTTTATGCCGTTAGAAGCACCTTCACTGAACTCTGCAGCGCTTTACCCAATTTAAAAGGAAGATCAGCCACTGCATTTGCTGAGCTGCAAAATCAATTGCTAAAGGTATAGCACAGGCACTATAGAAACTCTGAGGAAAAATCCTAAGGGGGTGGAAAATTAAGAACCTAAATGAAAGCAAGAACTGAGGTTGATACTATTAAAATACATTTTTTCATCAGAAAATCAGATTATTAAATATTTTTCACCCTGACAGAAGTATTGTCTTCCACAGAAAATCATTTGTTTCGGAAAAAAAAAGAACTGGGCCAAAATTTTTCTACAAAGAAATCTCTGATTGGATAAGCCACAGAGTGTCTCAAGGGAACTACAGTTCAGCTAACTCATTGTCTCATTCTCATAGATGGTATATGTTCCACAGCCAGACTTCAACTCCTGCTGGAACCTGTTTGAAGGCTGTTTGCAATATGCTACCTCCCTCTACCAGAAGGAGAGTTGGAAGTGCACCAGGAGAAATATAGTAACCAGATATTGTAATTGATAGGAGAGAAGATGATATGGTGCCTCGATTAGAGCCTTCATTAGGTTCCCTGACAGCACCAAGTTATCTAAACTCCTGGGTTTTCAACCCAAACAGTCCTCTTCCACCCACCTCCTCCAAATGAGAGCAACTCTCACCTGTAATATAGAATTTGTTATTTTGGAGCTTCATGTAATTCATATCAGGAAGCCCTACGACAACATTTTTTGGTTATTATTGTGATTTTCCCTGCTTTCTCTCGTTTAATCTGATTTTACCTTTCTCTCTTCTAGATGTCATTTTCTTCCATAACTACTTGCCCTTCTGTGTCCTCACTTAAATCATCAATATTTTTCATCATTATCTTGCCAGTTTCTTGTAAGTCTGCTCAACAGGCATGATTGTTTCCACATCTCCTTAGCTCCCTTCCCCTGGCAGATATCAACTCATGGCTGTGCAAGCCTACCCTTATCCCACAGTGATGTCTTTGGAAAATCAGGTCTGTATCCAGAAGAGTTAAATCAAGTCTGGAGTTTGATTTTCTTGTTTTCTAGATTATTCTATATCATGTGATATTATTTTGGTCCATATTCACTCTCTTGATATTTCATTCAGTATTTTTTTGGTATCACCATTTCCCCATTTTTCCCCCTGTTTCCTCTTTGACAGGCATGCTGGACAGATGAAGGCACTTTTAGCCTTACAAAGACATTCTTTGACAGTATGGGGGAGCTGTCATTTGTGAATGGGGAAATGAAGCACAGAGAAATTCAGTGACTTGATCACAGTAAAAAAACTACAGAAAAAGGGGTGAATTGAATATGAGTGTCCTGAGCTCATGCCTAAGGTACAGATCCATTCTTCCAAGTAAATGAATGAATGTACCTGCAGGCATTACTGATAAACTAACATGAGATTTTGACTATGCTATCTATTAGAAACTCCTACAGATTTCACCCAGAATTGATCTGCAGTGGCATCTTTTACGTTTTCTGGGTTGTTTGGTTGTTGTTGTGTGTTTGGTTTTTTCTTTTTCTCTCTTCGTGGAGGAGTGAAGGAACTGAATTAAAAAAATGCAGTAGGGCATAGAAGTGTTTCTTCCCATCACACTCAGTCCAAGGCTACTTCTCTTTTCAGGAGGACAAGAGGCTTGTTTCAGGAAGGAGTAGCACTGGAGGGTGCTGGCTGGGGAAGATGACCCTTTGACTTCTACAGGCTGCCCTCTCAAATGCAGAAGAAGAACTTGTGTCTCACTGAAAGGAAAAGCAGACTCCAGTCCCAACTTCTACCAGCTTGCTTTCCACTACCATTTTTAAAATTATTATGTTGCTGTGCTCTTTTCTACTTCATGTAGCTTGTCAAGGACTTTTCCCGTTACCTAGAAATAGCACATAATGCCATGTTTTAATAAAACTAAACAGCTTGCTGCTGCTGGTTAAACACTATTTACTTAACTCCTTGGTATCCAGATTTTTGCAGAAAGCAGGCTGTATTAAAAACCGTCATGATTTTGGAAATCTTTGGTACAATTCCTATGAAACATGTTAGATATTTCAGGTGTTAATTCTTCCTTTATGAAGTGGTCTTTGCTACATGTCCTTGAGGACTTCATATAGGCAAGGTGCAGTTAGTATGTCTGCCTGCTCTGGGTATGTTGATGCAGTGATCATTTAGTTGGATCCACGGGCTGAAATCTTTGCTGAATCTTTCACTGACACTGGCCAAATGAGCGTGCATTACTTTAGGTAGCATCAGAGTGCTCTCTGCACAGTGCCTTAGGTCTCCCCTAGATATAGGTTGCCAAGTCCTTCAGTTTTCTTGACATTCTCTCCACCTATAATACTTCTCTAAGGACAGCTTGTAACATATGTCCTTGAACTAGATACCTCTCTGGAAACCTGTCAGCCCCCAGACAGTTCCCAGTGGAAGTGTCAGTTCTTCTTGTCATGATAATTTCATTGCTCTAACCAGCTGCAATATAACTCCTTTTTAACTAGATCTGTGTTCTTTCCTTTTCACCCAGGAAGTGTCCTAGATGCTGACACATTGGCATTTGCTTCATTCTTTTCCTTCTGTAGATGGATTGAAAAACCTAAAATAACACAGTTAAATTTTTTACAGTTTGGGGTCATTGAATCTCCTGCATTAGGAAGTTCTTTGCTATTTGTACTGATTTCTAGGCTCAGTTCAGTGATAGAAATAAATACAATGTTAAATCATAGACCTCTAAGATCATTGAGTCTAACCATTAACCTAGCACTGCCAAATCCACCACCAAACCATGTCCCTAAGTGCCATATCTGTATGCCTTTTATGCAAGAAAATTGTAGATACAAGCAAGTTTTACACCAAGGGCCATCATCATCAAGCGGCACATATTGTGCGAATATCAGTTGCGCAATATCACGAAGTGATGATTCTTTTGTGGACCAAAGAATCACTTCACTTTCTGAGTGACAAAACTCAAAGTAGACTGAATAACTGATTCCCAAAATTTCTCTGTATGCATAACAGTTGAGATGGATTTGCTGTCTCAGGTTTCTCTTCTCAGTTTCTTGTATATGGAGCTCTTTGGTAGATTAATGGTAAAATTTTGGAAGCCTTTGTCTGTCCCCTTCCTTATTTCCTTTCAGCACAGCATACTACAATTACTAAAGACTGAGCTTCTTCACAGCCTTCTGTTGAGCAACTTGACACATACACACAATTTCTGGTAAAGAATATTCTGCATTTCCTGACCTCACAGACATGGCATAAGTAAAGTTGTAAAGGTTTAGCCTGCAGTACCCTGGCAGTCCTCACTCCTTATGATTCTGTTTTATAACCTGTTTGAGTGAAATCTGCACTTAGGCTGATAAAGACTTTTTGTATGCTACCTGTGAACGAGTTAGATATGTTTATCTGAGAAACTATGATGGTTTATCCAAACCTTGCCTTTTCCAGAAATCTCCAGAATTTTTGTTTTCTGTAGAGGACATGGTGAATGCGGTGGCTTCCAAGACAGAGGAGACAGAAGGGTCCTCTGGGGGCAGACTTGTGCTCTGATCCAGGAGAAACTCCTTGATCCCTGTCCACCACAGCAAATGCACAATGACAGTTCCCTGTGTCCCTGTTCTTTTGGAGCACATCAGGAAGGCAAGGAGTTAGTTATAGGTTGAGAAAAGCACAAAAGCTCCTGCCCTCTGGCAGTCCTTACCAGAAGCAGGGATGTCTCCCAGTTCACCAGAGGGATGCATCACAGGGACAGTAACAGGCATCAATGGGACGGTGAGGGATTGTGTGTAGGTACATGAGATGCCAGGATGGTAATGGCTTTTATTAGACTGGTCTATTTATTTGGAAAAAATGGATAAGCCATCAGGTTTTAATCAACCACAAACCAACTGCCCAAACAAATAGCTCCATAAAACATTATGCCCTGGCACTTTTCCATCCAGTATTTGCTTGAGAATTTTGCATCATAAATCTAGAGAACTACCAGCTGTACAAAGAGGAGAAACTACCTAGGGAAAATCTCCTACTGGGATTCCTTTCAGTAAGAGGACTTGGACTGCTCAGGGTAGCTACCAACTGATTCTGCAATTTGCTACCTCATTCATTTTCTCAGCCTAGTACTACGTAATCAATAATGTCCTGCAGTCCCATAGACAAAAAGTGCAGACAGTGTACCTATCTGGGCTTCTGTTTTTTACTTTTAGCTGTGAATTTCATTAACTTGTAATTTCCTTACTTACTGCTCTACTGAGAGTAACACTGAATTAATCTGTCCCCAGTTCTTATAATTTGGTAAGAAAAGCTTTAACAGTAAGATATGATCAGTTTTCTAGTGCACATTGCCAGACTTAATTGTTTTTTTTCTTATGCACTTTTTTCTTGTGTCTATTTATCTTGCTTTTCCGTAAGTTAGGGCTCAAGTGTGATATTCTACATGATGGAGAATTTTGAAATTCCTCTGGAAAGCAGTAATTTATATTGTTTTCCTGACATTATTTTTCTGATTCCTAATCCTGTTTTAATACATTTAAGATATTTTAATACATTTACAATATTTTTTACAAGATTCTCCCTTGCTAAGATATGGATCAGTCAATTACACTTTATGACCTTTAGCTTTAGCAAGAGAAATAACAGTAACATCGAGGTAAAGCAAATATTAAGTAGTGTAGTGAGGAGTCATGTCCAGTTCTGAGCTCCTCAGTACTAGAGAGACATGGAGCTCCTGGAGCGGGTCCAGCAGAGGACAACAAAGATGGCTAAAGGGCCGGAGCATGACCCTGAGATTATCTCAGTTGGTTAGAGCCTGGTGCTAATAGTGCCAAGGTTGTGGGTTCAATACCTGTAGGGCTGCTCACTTAACTTGATGATCCTTGTTGGTCCCTTCCAACTCAGAATATTCTGTAATTCTGTGATCTCTCTTATGAGAAAAGGCTGAGGGAGTTGGGCTTGTTCAGTCTTGAGAAGAGGCAACTGAGAGGAAACCTCATCAATGTCTATAAGTATCTGAAGGGAAGATGTCATGAAGATGGATCTAGGCTCTGCTCAGTGGTGCCAAGCAATAGGACAAGAGGCAATGGGCAGAAACTGGTGAACAAGAAGTTCTGCCTGAATATGAGGAAGAACTTCTTTACTGTGTGGGTGACCATGCACCGGAACAGATTGACCAGAGAGGTTGTGGAGTCTCCCTCTCTGGAGATATCCAAGAACCATCTGGACAGAATCCTGAGCTGTGTGATCTAGGATGATCCTGCTTGAGCGGGGAAGTTGGACCAGGGGACCCTCTGTGGTCCCTTCCAACCTGACCCATTCTGAGATTCTATGATGTGTTAACTGAATATAGCTGATAAAGCTGACGTACAATTGAGATAGTAAACATGAGACTGACATATTATCAAGGGAAAAAAAAGGAATTGACTGTAGTTCAAAATATGCAAAACCGGATGAATTATATTATTACGGAATTGGAGATCCTAACTTGCCTGTTGAATGGATATTACTATTATACAGAGTCTACAAACTGAGAACATGTACCCAATACAGGGTTTTCAGACTAGGTTTGTTAGATTTGCACCTTAAGAGTAAGTTATTTGAAATTATTGATGTGAACTGCCCCCAGTGAAAGCAGTAAATAGCTGAATAAAACTGTAAAACATCTTTCCAAGGCAAGTCAGAAGCAGACTGATTTCAGAAGCTATGAGACAAAATCTGATCCAGTGTAATGTGCATTTCTGAGAAAGGAAACCACTTAATGTGGATGCCTAAGTAGGGATGTAGGTTCTGCACACAGATGTCTTCATTAAAAACTTGAGTTTGAAATTCTGTTTTCCTCCTTCAGTAAAGTTTTTACTGAAGATCTGGAGTTGTATCAAGTGTTTACGTGGCATGTAAGAAACCATGTATCCCATCCAGCCATCACTGTGACTGGTGAAAGCTATTACTCAGTTCTGAATAATACATTTGGTTTTATCCTGGTCGTTAAAGGAATCATTTTGTAATGAGAATGTAAAAAATGACACTCGACTTTCACAGACACTGCACAGAGGATGCCTGATCTAGTTCCAGTAGTTGTATGAACTTTGCGCTTTTAAAACATAGCCAGTGTGAATTTTATAGCACAATTATTAATAAGAGAAGATGTTTCTCAATATCAAAACTAGTTTGGATTTATAACTCTTGCTTGCTCTTTTCAACATAAAGTAATGAACTTAATTCTCCTCTTTCTTACTCTGGTGTAAAGACAGAGTTACCCAACAAAACTAATCCCAAAATATTAGGCAAATTCATATATTGTCAGTCATATGGTCATTGAAATCAAAAGGTTTAAGAGGCTGTGAACAACATGTCCTTCACCAGGCAAGAGGTGAAGCTTGCCTTTATGCTTTTTGTCTGGAGCAGGCTTCTGTTCTGCCACACCTGCCAAAGAAAGCTTTATTTTATACTCATCTAAATATATACTATGCAAACAAATTGTATTGCTACTCTAGATTTATAAATGCAGTGAAGTCCAACACAGTGAAGTGAACTCTAGTTTGTTTGACTTAGAGAGGAGATATGTAAATTGCCAGTCATCTTCAATTATTTAGTCTGATATGACATTATGATGAAAGCTGAATAAGCTGTCAGCAGCTGTGGTCTTCCCTTCTGCACTTATGATCTGGAATTAAGACTTTGCTGGAAATTACTTAGTGGACTTCACTGTCTGATGGAAGAAGCTTATCACATGGTTATTATTAGTACTCCATTAACAAGCACATGGTATTAGTGGAAAAGAAAAAAAGCAATTTCCCTGAGAGGAGCAAACAAGTTTAAAAGCTCCTGTTCCCTTTGCAGTGGAATAAATGTGACAAGACACAAAAGGCTGAGACATTACCAAGACGACCACCATTAAGCTATTAATCATTTTCCATTTTATTGCCCAGGGTTTTATACAACACAACACAATTCATTACATCTTGCCTGATACATCTAAAGCTGAATCCTGAAATGCTTTTCGGTGTTAAATAATACAACATAGTAGACACTATAAATTACAGGAAATGGTGTTGTGAAGGATGCTGGGTCGTGAATAATTTACAACGATTAGAACAGAGCTATGGGGGAACCAGTGCTGGAGCAAAAAACAAAGAGAGAAAGAAGTTGAAGAGTTAATGGAAGAGGCAGACTTAAGAATCTATTTCACGTGGCTTAAAAAAAAAGTTTCTATACCAGAAATATTCTCATATTGAAGGACATAGTAAAACTGTTAATTTGTGACTCAGGTGGAAATGGTCTAATTAGTGGTGCAAAACAGTCCAGAAAATTTTGAAACAAAATGCTCTTTGGAGCAATGTCTTCGCATGAGTGGGGGGTTTGCTTCTCTGTGTGGCTTCAGGGAAGGCCAGAGAGGAATGTATCGGTCTTCTCCAGTCCTTGAAAAGGTCACATTTTCTCTGGTTCTGGAGTAGTTTCCAAGCAGACCTGTCTGATCAGACCCTCCAGTCTTGGCTGGGGGTTTCACAGCCATATTATATGTCCTGAGGAACAGGATTATACCATGGGTGAGATTATCCTACCCTGGGCTCCAGAGTTGCTGCCATAATAAAGAGGCACAGACACACTTCTGGGTGAGTAATACTCCATCAGAGACAGCCGATGTGCTGGCCTCTGGAATGTGGAAAAAGGGACTGCCATGACATGTTTACTACCACCACCAGAGGAGCCATCTGGGATGCCATTGTGAAGTGTAATCAGTAATAAATGATTAATTAATGGCTTTTAAATGATCTGAGTTCAGTATGCGTTGGTGAGGCTGTGAATGGAGCAATTATTAAAATATTCATGTGTTGTTGGTCATAGAACTGATAAATACTGTGAAGTGCTCTTCGATTACAGGGTGGCAGGCAGTTTACTTGCACACCACGTTTCTATTTCTAATTGCCAATAAACGATGGCTGTGCCCATGTTTGTCAAACTCCCTGAAAGCACTCATCTGCCATTTAGCCCCTGTGGTCACACTGGCAGACTATATTTTCCTGAGTGTTTGGAGACTGATTTAAATGCCTGAGATGTAGCCTCGGCTCTCTTCACCTCTCCCTCCCTTCTCTAGCCTCCCACCCCCAGCTTTTGCAATGTCAATCAAGATAGTGCAGACTAGGTATTAGTAGATTTCACTCTTCTGCCATTTACCTGATGTCTGGTCTTCAACAGGTCGGAGACATATATATTTAAGAGAGTTGCTCGATTGCTAAAATGCAGGAAACTAGGTAATCACCCACCTGCACAGAGCACTTTGATATCTTAGAATGAAAAACGTTGCCATTAATTTGTGTTTCGGAGAGCTTTGCAGGCCTGAAAAGCCTGATTTCTGCAGTAGAGCATAAAATTCTGGTTTTCTATAAAGTAAAAGGGAAGACATAGTATAGACAGCTGATTCAATTTGCCCCCCCTCTACCCTTGCGCTGCTATAGCAGTTTTGCACCAGCAGAGAGTTATACCTACTTCACTGCAATGACAGTAGGGGCATAGATTAGTGGCTGAGGCCATGATTTCCAAGTACAGAGTGATAGTGAAACATCTTTTAATACTAGTACTTGAAATTCACTGTGTACTCTAAAGAGCAGGTGAGATAATTTCTTGTAAAGAAATTGCTTCTGCAAGGAAAGAGGTTTTCTCCTGTAAGCTGATGTCAGCTGGGTTCATCAGAGGATATGAATGGAGCCATTGCTTGGCCAGAATTTTGGACTCGCGCTCCCTGTAGCTTGCTGTAGGCTGATGGTCAGAGCAGTCCTGCTGGAGGCAGGGAACAAACACAAACCTCCCCAGACAGAGAATTTAACTGAATCTCTCTCTCCAAGACAGTAAAAAACCATCTGGGCCATCACATGTCAGGGTGTTCTGGGACAGAGCTCTCTGCCCCTCTGGTGCAAGCTGTTTCACTTCTGCATGACTTGGTTAAACAGTCCCTGTCCCAACATGGCTCTACAGGGCATGTATGCTCAGAGGAAGAAAGGCAGTTTCCAGTCACTGCTCAGAAAGAGGATTATGAAATAAAGCTGCAAGTCTAAGAGAATTCAGGTCAGTTCAGATTGATGAACTGCAAAAACAGAGGTGTGCCTCAATGCAGGCTGAAAACAAATGGGGGGCTCTTCAAGAGTGTGACGGAGGCTTCAGAGCTGCTTCTACCCAGTTGCTCTTGTGACACAATCCTGAGCTGTGTTGGTACTCCCTGTAGGATAGCGGGCATTTTGTTTGGTCTTTGGAGTCCCTCCAGCACCAGGAAATATGTTACCCCTATGGGGGCTTACTCCTAAGTTTGAGCAATGCTGCAGGTTTGTCACTGCTTCTTATTTTGACATTTGGGATGAGAAAGTTTTCCACCAAAACCTTGCTCCACTCTGCATATTTCTATTTGCTCTGAAGAACCAGCAGTTTCTAAGACTTCTGTGCAAAGAGAAAAACCTTTACCATAGCAAATCCTAGGGTAAAAGTAGTCACGGACACATAGAGAGCAGCTGCAGCAAGCAAAGAGCTATGAACAGTTGCTTGGGGCATTGAGTGAGTGTTCGTGACCACTTTTCTGCTGGAGGTACTTGTGTCCAGCTGACTCTTAGTACCATGCTCCAGCAGAGTCTCTGCTGTTGAGGGCTTGTTAAATAAATGCTGTATATAACAAGGGAAACCATCCTTGCAGGATTCAGGCTTAGAGAAGGAAGGCATGTCTTATTCCTTCATGGATATTTGCTCCTCAGGTGAACCTCACTGCACATGCTGAAGCACAGGGAGGTTCAAGAAACCTCAAAGAAGACAGCTGAACTTCTTTTCCTACCTGTATGCACATGCTGAGGGTGTCTCACAGCCTCTCAGTTGCGCCTCTATACCTGGCATATGTTTTCAGAGACAGATGGACCACTGTCCTTCTTAAAGCTAGGGCCCCCTTACATGGCAACTAATACATGGATGGAACTTTCTCCTTGCCGGAGTGCATGTTCAGATGAAAGCTGTTGGATGTGTGCTGGAAATTCAGGCACCTGCTGCATATAGGTGCGGAGTTTCTTACTGGGTTGCTTTTTAAGGAGAGAATAAAAGGTGTGGTGACAGAACAGGCTGATAACTTTATTTCAAACTACCTGTTGCCAAGGTACTTTAAAAAATCCAAAGACTAATAAAATCAATCAAAACACCATCTAGTTGCAGGTACCTGACTGCCCTGGGGAGCCTGCAGCAGGCTGGTCCCCTTCAGCCACGGCCATGGTGGGTTTCTGTCCCTGCTCCTCAAAGGGAAAAGTGCCAAACAGAGTGTGGAGTGGGTACAGGGCTACCTCAAACAGACTTTCACAGACACATGAAGTGAAAGCCAGAGGAGTAATAAACTCTTCAGATGGCAGGCAAAGAACAAAGTGATTTTGTCTCTGACAAGAAAAGGGTGACTTTTTGGGCAGTTTGCCTTTGTGTCACCATCTGCACTCTGCAAAATAGTATTGAAGCTAGCAGTGAGTTCAGCTCAGAGCTTTGGTTTGTTGACTTTTTTTGCAACTCTTGAAACCATACCTTTGTGACAAAGACCACTGTGTTACTTGCACAGATAAGTAAGAAGTTACAAGAATGTAGATCTGGAGCCTTTAGTTCTTCAGGTTTGGACCCTCTTTGCAAATTTACTATAAGTGCATAAGAAAAGTTTGGTTCTCTTATAAGAAAAGAAGCAACCACTTTATTTATTTATTTATTTATCTAGTACCACAAAAACATTTGAAAATAAAGTTAAAATCTGTGAAAACACTGAAGACAGGATTAAAACCAAACCAGTTCAAACCATTTTATCACATACAGAATTTAAAAATGTTTGTCAGGGGGTATTTGGTGTTGGCTTATTTTTAATTCAAAGTAGGCTGCAGTTGCAGGTTGCACACACAGCTGTGCTGAAACAGGCTTAGAGAATCTGGAAATTTAGTATGAAGTCTTGATCTTGCTTTACTAAAGCTGTTTGCCCTTGAAGGACTGGGTTCTATCCTGGATTCCAGCCTTTTCCCATGGTGATAGGAACCTTTCTTTGCAGAAAGCCTTCCAATCCTCATATAAACAGTAATACTAAAAAAAGGAGTAGCAAAAGTATTATCTATGTGTGTGCATTGCTTATAGGAGGTGAGAGAAATATTTGAACATCTTAGATGGTGGGTGAATGTCAGATCCAACTTTTGAGAAAATAAATCTTCATAGAGTGCTCTTTTGCCTGGCCAAATCCTCCTCCTCTCCTAAGGCTTTGGTGAAACAAAAAATTACCAGGCAGCTCCAAAGGAATAAGCTAGTTCCCTGCTGGAAACAGCAGATGCCCAAGATACCATGGTTGCTGCTCTGTGCATAAGCTGATTTCCCTAAAGGCATGGTCTGGGCTGCTCTCCTCTTTGTCTTTCTCAGAGAGAGAAAGACTGAATTATTTTCATGCCAGATGCACATGGTCATGCACGCTCGAGCCCTCACATTGCAAAACTCTCATTCCCCTCTATTGGAGCCTTCAATCTCTTTAGAATTCCTGCAGAAAACGTGTAGTCCCTCAAGGCCCAAAGATGTGCAGAGATGCCATAATTCCTCCAGTCCTCGATATATAATTTATTCTTATCACCTTGTCCATAACCTTCCATTCATTTTCAGCTTAGTTGCAGCTTCATCTTTCTCTTCCTCTCTCAGCTTCTCTACCTCCATCAGGCTTCAAAATGAGATATATATTTCAAGGAAAGGAAAAAGAAGAAGGAGAAGGGTAATACTTTTTCTACTCCAAAATCTTCCTTGTAATTCCCAGGTGAGTCCAGTTCATGGGACCAGGACACTAGTGCACAAGTCAGACCTTGGTCACTAAGGTTTTGTTCTTAATTTACCTATGAGTGAAGTGCTGCAAGACTGGGAAGATTTCTTCATAAAGCTAGGGAAGGAATTCAAGGAGCACAGAGCAAACACAGTCTCTTTGATGCTCTGCTGATACTGTGACCTCAAAGAGCATTGGCTGCAGTTGCTCTGACTGACTGGGAAATTGCATCTTCTCTTTGGAGATTGTGTCCTTGGCTTCCTTACCTCCTAGTTCAAGAAGTCACCAGCATTCGCAAATGCCTTTGGCCTGAACCTAAGTATTATCTTGACTTGATTTTGTTTCTCCTTCCATTCGTCAGGCTTGATGCCATTCCTCCTGAGTAGCTGTCTCCACTGTGAAAGCACATTTGCTTTACAAGATATTGAACAGAGAGCTAATGGGATAGGCTAGAGAAGCACACAGAAACAAGGGTATGAGAGTTCTTACTCTCTTTAAACATTTGCCTTTATTGCTGTTGATACTGAGATAGTTGCCATGTTCCATCTGTAGAGTCTGTCCAAGCCTATTGACTGCCATGCTCCGTGACGCTCTGCTTTGGGAAGGCTGCAAGTACTTTTTTCCTGTCAGTGGCCATTGAGTATGCTGGGTACTGAATAACCACAGGAAATCCAAAGACTTAGAAATTAGTGAAATATCTCTTCTGTCTATTCTCCCGCTTGGTTAGGGATGACATATGTAATGGGTCATACCTCTTTCTGCTGTGGAAGGTGATTTCTCATGCGCAGGATCAGTAAAGCTGCTAAGATACATGCAGGAAGAACAAATCCAGACACTTTCTTGCTAAAGAAAGATGAACTGAAGAAAGGTTCCCTGCTAGGATCTGGTCTGTGTTCACCTGTGCTTCCAGGGGGGTCTGGTGGCTCATGTCATTGTTACCTTGGAACTAATTCTTTTAGACTAAGTTGTAGCAGGCAAATGGTTCTGAATGAGCAGCCCTGGAAAATGAAGCCATTTCAGCAATGTGCTCTAGTTCTTTATTGTTTACACTACAGTAATGAGCTGGTGAGGTCAGGGCTTCCCTCAGCTGGATATTAACTCTCTCTCAGATAGCTAGTGAGAGACAGCTCTGCCTGGATGAAATTATTCTCCTAATAATGAATACAGGGGAAAAGAGAAGTCTTAAGATATCGTTCTACAGAAAAAGATCTGAATGTGATGTTTTTTTCCCCCAAACTCTTAGAAAAAGTTGGGGATATGCCAGCACGTGAATACAGGACTTCTGAGGACTAATGTAGCACACTCTTTTGCATCTCTAGTTTTCTATCTCTTCTTTGTCTTTCCATGTCTTTTGCAACACCTCATGAAACTAGGGTACAGTCCAGATCTCCTGACTTCCTGGTGTAATTGTGAAGAGCCCCACAATCGCATTGATGGAGCTCTTTGTGGTGTCAGCTCTTATGCAGCACAATTGGAGCTCAATTCAGTAAGTGGAACATCTAGGACGCTTTAAAGTATTTTTCATCTGGAAATACTGATGTATCAAAATTTAACTCCATGCAGAACTGATTGTCCTTTTGGAAAATAGGATAGTTTCTTACATTTAAAACATTTTTTGTGGGTTTTTTATTCTTTTATTTTTTTTTAGTGGAAAAAGAATGATGTGGGAGTAGGAAGATTTTTTTTTAAATTTCATCTCATTTCATTATTTTCAAAGATAAAAATTCACATGAGGCTGAATATGATATACACTTAATAAACATCCTGTGAATCACCAGACGGATGTCATCTGTGAATGATGTCACCATTGTTTGTTATTGAAGTTAGATATCACTTAGAATTTCACAGGTAGATATTTAGGTACATGTTGCTGTTGAGAGGAATGTAGATGTTAAAGATGAAATTCATTTTCCCTTTTCAGTCATGGTTTCTCAGTTCTCTTCATTTAAAAATGTGAGATCATCTACTTAGCACTGCCTTCCGTGGCAGTCAAGCCAATCACAGATCAAGAACTTCTGCACTTGGCACTTCTTAAGTCTGAGGATTGAACTGTCATTTCCCCATTTCTCCACAATTTTCTCTGAATCCTGACACTCCAGCCTGCAGTTCCATCAGAAATAAAGCCTTATTTAATGCTGTCTAGAAAAATAAATAATCAACTCTGAAAGATCAAACTTACTTTATCACACATGTGTTTGAGGTTTAAAAGTAAGTTTCCTTGTAACCTCAGCTAATGAAATGAATATTGTATGGCAAGAGCTTGCTCCACTTGACAGGGGAGAAATCTTTGTTTTCTTCTCTGTATTACTTCCAATATTTATGAATTCTCAGGATATTTTTCATTGGGTTGCACCTTGCTCTTTTTTTCCCTTTTTTCCTCTGTAGAGTTTGGTATTAATAGCATTAATATTAGTATTAGTATTTTATCAGGTTTATATAATGCTGGAAGCTCTGCTGCTGGGTGGTTTCAGCAGTTTTCCCTGTCTTAGTTCACCTATCAGTAAATACAGACCTCTCATCACTGTCAAGCACTTTACTATCTAGTGATAAAAAAGTCTGTGTAAGATTATCATGTAATCAAGGAGGAAAGAAGGTGAGAGTGAAAGAGAAAGAAATTACACTAGATTATAGATGAGACGAAGCAGATTAATTCCACTCTACCTCAGGATTAGCATGTTTCAAGGGAAATGTAAGATCTGACATCATGTGGTCTGCACGCATAAAAATAATAAAAAAATTCTACTGCAGTATCCTTCTTTGGATTATCTACACTGACATAGTGTTAAAAAATCACTTTTTGCTGCTTAGAATGGCAACTTGCTTGGTTCTTGTACTTGACCTGGTTTAGATACTGATGCCAGAGCACATATATTTTCAAGGTTTGTCTTGCCTTGATTTATGCTCATCTATTTCTTTCCTTCAAGTTCAGTACCACGAGAGGAATAAAGAACCTGTAAGTGCAGTTACTGAAGATGCATAAATCTTCTGAGGCATGGGCTCAGAAGAGACAGAAACAAGGGTGCTATTGGTGTTTGGCACCGATACGCTGAAGAGAAACGGATTTCTATTCAAATAGACTTCTAGTCCATGACTTCTTTCAGGGAAAATGTACATGTGAAACACCATGTCCATTATTCCTTTCACTTCTTCAAAATACAATAATATATAAATAAACAAATAAATAACAATATCAACAGCAACAATGACAACGAAAAAAACAACAACAATAATTTTATTAAAATCCCTTGTGGAAAATGTAGTAATCATCAAGCTTCTCCCATGCTTCACCACATAGACAGTGGTTTGACCTTGAGTCAATTAAAAACACTGAATGTGAAAGACCTGGAAAGGAAACAAACACTTTTGTATACTACGTAAATAATTTGCGCATTCACTCATTCATTCCAATTGCACATCTAGATAGGAGACCTGGAGTGTAGAAAAGTTCCTTTTGACTCATAGCCAGGGATTTGCTTATAATGTGCTGAAGAAAATGGTCTTACACTTTTGCATCCATTGTGCTCAAAGCACTCTTCACAGGGGAGAGGCAACTCAGGAGATGATCTGGGAGGAAAGAGGAAAGGTGTGTGGGACCCTGCTTTGCACCTTGGCTCAAGCCTTTCTCATGGGAATAGGGTACTCACAGGCTGGTATGCATTCTAGTGTTGGGGGGAGCATGCAAAGTGCATCACCTCTACCACTCTTCCCCAGCCTGAACCATGCTGAAGAGGATTTGCAGTGTTTTCTGACAGGTCTCTATGTGTCTCCAGTGTTGGGAAGTGCTCTTCCCCAGAGACTGCACGGCCTTTCATGTGTTCCACTTGTCAGGTCCCATTCTTTGCTGACAGAGAGCCAGCAAAGTGAGAAGAGAGGTCAGCAAGAACCTGCTTCGTGGCCAGACAAAATTAGCCAGGCAGCCAAGAAAAATGAGATTCCCCACAGTTGTTTTTGTTGATGTTCTCTCTCCTACCTCAGATTCCAGGGAATTGTAGTTTTGAGTATCAAGACAAAATGGTTGGCTCCCCTGTGCCCATGTCAACATGCTTTCCCCCTTTCCTTTGCTTCAGTTCCTCAGCACAGCCTCTTTCACAGTCACTGCAGGGATCAGAGGGCATTTAACTCAGAACAGAACAGACAAGCAAGCTTGTTGCTTCTGCTGACAGCTGCCTGCCATCACCTCATTGCCACATCCCTCATCTCTTCCCTGCCCATACCCATCTGTGGCCTGTCTATCTGCAGAGTAGTTGGTAGGTTTTAGTGATCCCTTGGCTACTTGGTTCACACAGGGCCTGTTTCCCTGCACCCCTGCTATAACCAGATGACTTTTCTCTGGTGGTTTGGTCCAATATCTGTATTTAGCTTTGTTCCCCCCTCCAATCCTAATGCACAATCCTTCAAGAAGAGGCATGTTCTTTTATAAATGCATCTAATTGGAGGTCAAAGGTACTGCCCGTCCTTTAGCCTCTCTATTGCTGAATTTTCTGCTTATTGATAAGTGCTCTTCCAAGGGACACCACTGCACATGTTGAACAGTTGAGTCATTAGCTTGCACTAGCTGTTGGTGAGATGGTCTTTCTGATGGTTTGAGGTCTCCTTGCGAACTTATATTCTCCTCTTTTTTCTGTGTGTGAAAAGTCCAAAGGCGGGTCCAATTACTTGGAAAAGCACATGAAAGAAAGAGAAAGAAGTTATCATTCATTCCTGCTAGCTTCCTTTGGGATCTTCTCTCCTTTCTGTTGTTTGCAACAGAAAAAAACACACAAGCTGGTCTGGAGAATCATTGCCCTTCACTTTTATTAAGACATTAAACCAATAATAATGTTGTCTACTGAAAATGCAGAGAGACAAATAAATGATTTATGAGATGCTTGGCATAACAATTTGTATTGCCTGGAATGACTCAGTCTTTCCAAATAGCCACTGAGGAATTATTTCTTCTTTCTGTCTCCAAATATGCATCTCAAAAGCCCAGACAAGTCCAGGGGCTTCATCAGTGTCTGCTGACAGGCAGAGTAAGAGTAGGAGGTCTGAGCTTGTCTCCACCAGGTTATGCAGCATGGCTCAGAGAGCCAGCTCTGTCCTCGGCTGCCTGGCAGTGCTCTACTCATATTGGATCAAGGCTGCAGAACCCATCACCTCAACCAAAATGTTATGCAGTTACTATATTTGGACATGAGCCACACCACACCATGTCCCAGAGCTGAGCACTGCCTGCACCCAGTCAGGGCTTCTCATGACTTGTTTTTAACCTCTCAGGTCATCCAAGTAAGCCATGAAATACCACAACTGACTCCATTCACCAAGCTATGACTGTTTCCATTCATGACCCACTTCTTCTACCAGACTCCTATAAAGAAAATGGCATAAAAACCTCCCAGCCCAATATAAACTCCAGTGTGTCATATTTTATGAGACATTATATGAGACCATTCACATCACCCAGGCCATTTCATCTTGGGACCAAAAGTATTCAGAGTACTTTTTTTGCTTAGCTTCTGGAATACATCCAAATCCCACAGCTGTTTCCGCATTGTTGAACCTCTATGCCTATAGACAGCATTTTTTTTTTTTTTTACATGACAATAGATGGTGCTCTTTCTATAATTATCTGCCTCTACAGTCCCTGCATATACCCTTTTTTTCACTTAGAATGAATATAACAGATTATCCTTAGGTTTGGGCAGTACAAGATACAAAGCAGCAACAGTAATAAATAACCACTTGCAAACAAACTTGTAGCACAGATAACTCTCTGTTATGGCTGATCTGCAACAAGGACTCAGAATAGGTCCTCAAATCTTAAGTTCTCAGGTGATGAGGGATATTAAGATAGACAGATAAATAGATGGAACAACTTGCAAAAATAATAAGCAATGATCCGAATCTCTTCCCCAGCTTGCACAAAACAAAATTCCTGCTGACTCAGAAAAGATTTGTCATGGTATTTTTTCATTCCGTGTTTGAATAAAAATGAAGGAGATGCTAAACAGGCTCAAGGAAAAGTATTTTACACTTTGTTTTTCCTGTATTCACTTTAACTCTTTGCAAAGTACAGAGAAGAGTTCTGTGTTTTCCAGGACTTACAGAAGTTATAATTGTAACTAAAATCCAGGAGTGTATTATTTCCCAGTCAAGTTCAGAGGAGGAAGAATCATAAAATACCTAAAATTTACCCCTCAAATAAAACATAGTGACTAGCATTTAGAATAGTTCAGTGACTTTCAAAAACATACTGCAAAGTTGTAACTTTTTAGTGTGATTTCCTCCCATTCTTGATATTGTTTATGGCCAAATAAAAATCTTCAACTTGACATCTACCTTCAGTCCTTTTCCATTCACACGGACTACAAAATGCTTCTAATTTTTGTTTTAAATTGATTTTATACTTGAATGTCAACTTGGAAGTCTTGTTCCTCAGGCTCTTTAGGGACTGAACAAGAGTCTTTGGAGACTGACTGACTGAGCAGCCTCTCAGGCCTTTTCTCCAGTGCATTTTAGCACTCCAAATATATTCATCAAAAATGTCCTTGAGTGTTCACAGCCTACAGTACTGAAGTTGTCTGACTGATACTTGCCCCCCTTTGCAAGCACAACAGAAATACATGGTTTGTAGCTTCCTGAGGAGTGCATACAGCTACCCTACATAAGCCAATAAGGTAAATACCAGTGCTGACTCACTGCTCTCTTATCCTTTACCCCATTGCTTTGAGCCCTCCTGCCCTGCCTAGGGAGGCCTCGGTGGTGGCTCTACCAATGGTCTCAAGTCTACAAGCGCTACACAAGAGCTCCTACCACTGATGGCCACCCATGCATCTCCAGTGTTTAAATGGAGAGCCGTGCTAAAGTGATGCCTTTGGTGAGTGAGGAAAAGTGGGCTTTTGAGAGGGAAGTCATGCAACATGAGCCAAGAGCTTTGTGCTCTTTCTTTTTCCTTCTGTTCTTCATTCTTTTGCTGGAAGGCTCTTCTAGTCTCTTAACCTTAGGGGCTTCAGTGGTGTTAGGGATGTCATATTACTTTTGTCCTACTGCTTTTCCTCTCACTTGGGTAAATATACCATCTCTTGTTGCTTATGTTTCCCCCCCACATTTCATCAATATATAAAAAATACAAGTGGAAAAATTCTAGTAAAAAAAGGGAAATTTGTGAAAATACTAATCTATTTATTTATCTTTTAGCAAGTAATAGAAATATGACTGAATTCTAAGATAAATCCTTAATTAACAATATGTAGAGAAACATATTACTGTAAAATGGAGGAGAAGACCTCTGTTTCTTTCATGAAACATATTAACATTTCTGACTGTTGGTGTTAGAACTTGATAAGAAAAAACACAAAATGCTGAAGTGAATTCTAGACCAATTAATGCTTTAGGCTGGAGAAAATAAAAACATCTTACAGCTATGAAGCCTTTTACCCTTGTATTATTAGAGGATAAATCAATAAAAAAATGAAATGACAATCAGAATGATGTACTAATCACTGTATCCTTATCAAAAGTTTGAATTCTGGTGAAGAGAGACTTTTGAGGGTGGTGGGAACATTCTGCTGGCAAATGCTTACTTAAACTTTAACATCCAACAGCGTTGGGTATACTGTAAGGAAGAGAGTGTTGTGCTGGTGACTTAGAATTTGTATTCCTTTCTGTGTTAACAATATTTCCATGTTCCTAATACTCTGAATTTCCAGGAGAAGATAGACATATGCATTCATGTAAGATCTAGATTGCAAAGGCCAAATCCTGTTTTCATTTATGCCTCTGCTGAAGCCAGTGAAATTATTAAATTTATGCTACTATAATTAAGAACAGATGTTGCCCTGTGATCTCTAATGCCCTATGTGTGCCTAATGTGTCGTAATAGGTAAACACTGAAGAGTATTTCTGAAGAAAGCACACAATAAAATTTCAGTGGAGGACACAGAGGTACTCAAATAAAGCAACCGTGAAATCAAATGACCTTTCAATCTGTTTATGAGAGACTTTGTCATCTCTGCTTTGAGACAGCTGGAACAACAAGTAAGAGAACTTAATCTATATCCCAGAGAGTCTTTGCCTTAGTGAAATCCAAAAATACACACAGGCTTCTCAGCTGTCATGGTCCTGTTTGTTTTTCCTCTACAGGTATGAGCACTTGAGGAGCTTATGTCTTTTGTGTGCTCAGAGTGGGCTCTCATCAGCCCTTCCCCAGAGAAGGATTCATCTGTAATATACTACAAGCAGTCCTTGAGCAAAGATGTAAAATGGATAAAGATTAGCATGATAAAAAAGAAGCTTCTTTTTTTTTTCTGTTGTACTGCAAATAAAGCTCAGAGCTGCTTTACATGCTTAGCTGCTTGCCTTAAATACAACAGAATCCCAACAGGATCCACCATCCTGTCTTTCTACAGGAACCAGTGGGCCACATCACTGAAAAAAAATCACTAACTAACATAGTCATACTTTGTCCTTGCCAAGGTATGGTATCTCTTACCTTACATTGTTAAGGATGTTAAGGGGATGGATTCACGGGATGGAAGCTTTCAGCCTTAGGAGCCGCTGACGAGATAGGTCCCATATAGAGAGTCCAATCCTGTAATGACAGATTGGTGACATAAATGCCCCAGTGCCTCATTAATTTTTCACCTTGGACCGGGCAGGGGGAAAGCCTGAACTCTGTTTGGGCTCAAATGTAGTCAGAAACTTCATTAAAGCAAGACCTAAGTGCATGCCAGCTGATCCCTGGTCATGATATCCCTCTGTGTGTTCTTAAGGTGTGGGACATGTGACACAGTGTGTGCCAGTTTGGCTGACACTGACAGAGAAAAACATTGGCAGAGATGCTCACTGGACATACTCAGACATCCTGCTCCCTTCCAGAATGAAAGGTGTTAAATGTTGGTGTATGCCTTAGTCTGGCAGCTGGTGTGACACCACTGAAGCCAAGGGAGCCAGACTTTTGGAGAGCATAAGCTGGCACAGATCCACTGAAACAAGTGGAGCCACCATAAATTCTGGTATCAGCCTATAATTTGTCTCCTGTCAGCTTTCCCTGAGTTTGACTCAAATAACTGCTGCAGAGAAGGAATGACCATTTTCCAGTCCCTACCGCTATCCAATCTTTGGTTATGGATTTCAGTTGCCCCTTGGAGGGTGCAGTTCAGCCCTATACATATTTCACAGCAACCATGTACACTGGAAATTCTGTTTAATCCAATAAAGAGCCCTAAGGCAGAGGGGAGAGAAGAGGATCTCATTCTGAAAGAATACAATTAAAGCTTTAATGACAAATACACTAGATTGAAGAGGGGTGGAGAAAAGGAAGCTTCTCACAGGATTTTAGTTTAGAGAATCTTTTAAAATTATCTGCTATCGGTGTTTTCCTCTCTGTGTGAGGTGTCTCACTACTGGCATGCATGCCATGCTATACCAGGTATTTAGCACATTATATAAGTGGCATACTATGGAAAATGCTTCATAATGAATAGTGGCCCACTAGTGTAGGAATACTAAATGACTTGTCATGCTTCAGCATGCAAACCCTCTTGTTTCTGATGCTGCCAACACTGCAGAAAGTGATATGCTAAAGTGAGTATAAAAATTTGCAAGCACCAGGTCTATGGCTTTGTTTGGTTCAGTCTCAGAAGGGTTAGGCATTTCCATTGACTTCATTGGCTTGAAAAAAATTTCATAAGCTGAAGGGGCTCCCCAGTACAACTTTTAACTGAGGCTCAGTCTAGATGTTCCTCTGCTCAGATTCATAAAACCTAGGTGCTTAGCAATATCAGCAGATTCAGGTAGTGTTATTCTTGTCCATAAATAGCTTTGTGCCTGCTTTGCATAGGAAACAGTTAAAAGGAATGATTTCTGAAGAGAAAACTGCTCCATGTAATAATTGATTTTTTTTAACACCAGAAACACTTGCTAAGATGGTGAGTCACCACTAACAGCAACAGGGGCTTGCATTTCAAATAAGCTGCATTAGAAAAAAAACAGGAAGAGTTAACTTAGTAATAAAAGTTTCACAGCTCATACAGCTTAAATTATTCACCAGGACACAAAATCGTAACCATACATTATAATGTTATGAATGATTGAGAGTTTCTAACAGGTACCACGCAAAAAGAAATACTTAGCAAAGCTGAACCATTGTTGGACTAATTAAATGTCTTTGAAAGGGTTCTAATATCTGACTCTGAATTCCTTCATCTCTGCAGGTGCCATTGCAAGTTAATGTTAGCTGCCAAAACTGGTCAAGCGTGAGCTGATGTTCACCTCTGTTGCTTGTTACTCAGAGAAAGCCCAGGGAAGGTCTTTTGGGCAGAAGCTGCTTTCTCTGGGCAGAAGCAGGAGACAGGAGCAGGAGACAGGAACTCAAATGACCTTCAATGGTGCAAAGGTCTGCTTCAAGCTGGGATGAACCTTCATGAAGACAGCTGCTTATTCTGCCTACTAATGTAGGAAAAGGACTCATCTTAAGAAAAGAGTGAATTTGCTCAACAGGACTCTCAAGTGCATCTGATGAGACCTGGGTTTTATGCTTCACAAGGAGGTGGGAATGGATCTTGAAGAAGAAGGAACGCATCTTCCCACTATTAAGCTGGTAATAACACTCACATGGCTGCCTGAGAGCAGAATTCTGACCTTCAGGTCACTCAGGAAAAAACCCTTTAAAAATATAGGAGCTGACAGGAAACATAAATTGTACTGTATGTTAGAAAAAACAAACAAACAACTAATGAATAAGGCACAGATTGTGTGTAATATTTTCCAGCATTTGAGACCCAGAATAGGAATATTGTAGGAAAAAAGAGCAAGAGGCACTTTCTGCTTAGGAATCTTAGCTCTGAGATGGTCCCTGAAAATGGAAAGTAATAGGGAAAACTGGCCTTAAAAACACTGAGATGAAATTAACTCCAATCCGATATGTTTTTTTAGCATTTTCAGTGTTGAATAACGTCTATGCTTGTGATTCCTGTTGTATAGTATTGATGTATTTTAAAGCTTTACTGCTTGCAGTCATATGATTTTGGATGATCTTCCATTTTATTTGAAATAAAGAAGATCTGTTGCTAGCTTCCATGTCTGTGGCAAATGATTGTGACTTCAAAACCCACATAAAACCTTAGGAAAGTAATTTAAAGACCAAAGAGTTTGTTTTGTCATGAGGTTTTGGGTTCTGACTGAGAACTTAACTCTGGCAATATGGAGATAGGTTTTCCAAGGGGAATTGGTGCCTAGCAGAAGCCTTCAGCTGAGAGCTGAAGCATTACCTGTGGCCATGAATATTTAAATTTTAAGCATTTACCCCTTAATGGCATTTAAACCCTGAAGTCAGATGTCTGTGTTCACTATGCAGTCCCTGGGGAGGGATAGGTCATGTCACTCCCTGGAGATGGGGTACATCAGGGAGAGCCTGCAGCAGTAGCACCTCCGAAATGCGATCGGTCCAGCTGTGGCAGCTGGGTACCACACTTGAGCTAACAAAACCCTGCTTCTTCAGCAGAGCCGAATAACAGAGGTGCAGTGCTGTACTAGGGAGCTTAAGCCCACATGTCAGCTTAAACCTTGAGCCTGAGGCAGTCAACGTGGGTCCCTGGAGCACAGGGAGAGTCCCAGACCTCTCAAAGGTGATACCCTGCATGGCATGGCACTGAAAGCTAGTTGATGGGAGTCTCTAAGCTCAGAGGAGTCAGTCTGCTCTGTTGCACTGGGGTACATTCACGAGCTGTCCAGTCTGGAGAGTGGGGAGCTGGCACCTCAGTGGCCCTCATGGAAATCCCTACCAGGTTTTGTATGTATACTCCAGAACATTAAAAGGGTGCAGCTTGTTCGAAAGCGATGACAGCATGACCAAAATTTCCAATGACCATGACTTGAGCAGAGCTTTGATTTGGAGATGTTCATTTTGCAAGTTCTGCAAAGCAGAGCAAAAAGCTTTAACTAAAAAAAAAAACAACAAAAAAACCAAACCAAAACCCCCAAACAAAACAAAAAATCCCACATAACCTCACATTAAAATAAAGACTACAACTTGTTACTCTGTAAACAGAGAAAAGTGTCAAAATCAAAATAAACAGAAATAGAAGGAGCTTATAAACTGACCCTGCCAAGCCCACTGCTTCTCTCCATACTACTTTGGTTTCAGTCATTCCGTGACTTTAGCAGCTGGAGCAAATTGTGCACAGCCCTCTTTTGATCTCTGTTGGCCTGATGCTGTGATTTGCCGTGGAGATTTTTGTGTCCAGACAGCTACAGTTTAGGCAGAAGACATGCATCTAGGAAAAGATGAAAGAAAAATTAAAAATGTTAGGCAACCTGAAGTATTGGTGCTGTTGTAACTTTTGCACGTAGGTTTCAATGCACTGTCCCTTTGGAGAGGCATGAGGTCCTTTACTGTTTTAGAGGCTGGTGAATGTGCTTGTAAGTAGGTCTCTATCCTCCCAGCCAATTGAAGCTAACACACAAGATAAATTGCTGTTGTCTTAAAAAGAACAATACCATAAATAAATAATCAAACAAAACCTGAGATGGGTTCTAAATCTGGCCATACACTGTTTTTGAGTATCTAAGCACTTTTATGCCACGTTGGGAAAGTTTGCTCTTCAAAAATTGCTTAGATTAAAATTTTAGTATCTAATAAACAGCCTGACCCACAGCTTTGTTCTTTAATAAAACAGGTGGAGGCTGTTTTGAGTGTTAGCACTTGAACATTTGTGGTTGTGACATCAGGAATAATGCGTCCCTCTTGTCTGTAAGCCCAGTTTTTGGTGGTGAAGGGGTTGAGCAGCTGAGCCCCACAGCTTGGGGAGCCTGACCTGGACCAGAGCTGAGAAGTCCTCTGTCTGTGTGTGTACGTGGGAAACCTGAAATTATGTTTCTTACATGTTATAGGCATGTTATAGGCATAGTATAGGCACGGTCATCTCAGATAAAGTAAAGTTAATAATTTGACCAGATGATAAAATAGTGGTGTGAAAACAGGCCTTTGGGGGAAGTACAGGTTGTTTCATATGCCAGATGTGTGCAAGGGCTGCAGACTGATGAGCAGTTGTCCCAGAGCATCATAGTGGATGGCAGTGGTGCTGCTGAGGAGCTGAGGGAGGATGAAAACCCTGGCACAGGATACTGGGGTTGTACAGGTGAGGACCTAGATGTGACCTAGACAACTGCTTGAATGCAGACCTGGGGGAAAACAGTGGAGTTTATGGAGCATTAACCTTGAGTGTGCAGGAAAGATATCCCAGGGCTTTTTGTGGAGGCTATGTGTGTGAGCATTGTGTCTGGAGGGTAATTCCTGAGGGCCACAAGCAGCAGCTGGAGCAAGGCACATGTGGCAGAGCCATGGGCACTGGCTTGGGCTCTGGCAGAGAATAGGGGCTGAATTTGAGGTTGTGTGGAGTAGGTGATATGGGGTAATTACCATGGGAGGAGTGAATTGTGGTCCTGGGGTCTTGTTCACAACAGAGAGATGCTGGGTTATGGAAGCCACTTAAGCAAGATGGTGTGAGCCATGTCAGAGGGCTGGGATATTTCCCTGTCAGGAAAATGAGGGCTGATCCTGATCTGCATCATAAAACCTTGTTTTTATTTGTATTATTCTTTTATTCAGGAGGAGGGTAAGCAGCACCACCAAACTTCATTCCCATTCATCCTGTGTCTCTGTGTTAAAGACTCTGCTGTTCTTGCTCCATAAAGTCCATGATGGTCTCTAACTCCTTGCCAATAGTCAAAAAGTTATTTGCTGAATCAAGTCTTTTGCACTGAAACTTCCAGGAAAGCAAGGGAACAACATGACATCTCTCACTGAAACGCTCTGCCAATTCTGAGCAGCCGAGTGAAAAGGAAACATCAAGACAGAGAGCTGCTTAGTCCAGAGCTGGATAGGAGAGGCTGAGAAAGTAATTTCCCCCAAAGACTCTCTTCCCCAGTCTTGTTTTTGCACTGGCTTTGTTCCAATATCTTCCTGTAATGTTAATATAGACAATGAAAGCAGGTAGACTAAAAAGACTCCTTTAATATACTAATCCAAGTACTCCCAGAATGTAGTACAGAGAGTATTAGTGCGGTCACTTGCATTGTAGCTGATGTTGGAGATACTGACTTCTTTAACCATGAGAAGTTCATGTCAGCCCTGCTGAACTGGATGTTTATGTGCATGTTCTAATGCTGGCATGTGCCACTCCTTCCACTTCTCAGACCCTGTACTGAAAAGTGCAGGTTCTGGGGAGTTGTGAATAAGGGCAGAACCAGGGACAGGGATGCAGGAAAACCAGAACAGCTTTAGGAGAGAGGAAGTTGGTCTCTGGATGTGTTGGTACTTGGGGTATTGGATGAAAAAAGGGGTTGGGATGGTAAGAGTGCAAACAAGTCTCCCACTGCTGGTAAGCCCATGAGAAAGTCCACTTCAACGCTTTAATTAGTCAATCCCTTTCCCACTTGCCCTCTTTCACAGTAAGCCCTTTCCCTTCTTGCAGGCTTTTTGTCACAGCCTTTCCATTCAGGTGAAACAAGAAAGATTTTCCTCTTAAAATTCAGCAGAGGTGTCAAGGCTTAACTCCTGGCAGAATAAAAAGTGCTAGACAGTGACAGGGCAAATATCTTAAAGAAATCATATTGTTTCTGGAACTGTGAAAGTTCTACAGACAGCTCTGTATTGAGAGAGCTAAAATGGATGCTCAGGGAAGGCACCAAAATGCTGTACTACAGCAGTGCATGCATGTCACTGCTGGATGGAGACAGATGGGCCACCTATGTGGCTCAGTCATGCTGTTCCTATTTTCCTGAGCTCATGAGGCTAAGGACTGAGTTTTCAGGGACTCTAGTGGCCCTGCTGCTTCCTCTGTCACTCCTCTTCTGGGCTTCAGGGATTGTAAAGATGTGTATCAGGCAGCAACTGCTGTCATTATACTGTGTGTTAATATCCTCTTCATTGCCCACTGAACACCCTATAGTGCCTGTTACCAACTCTTTCTTGTCTATGGAGTGGGAAAGGAAAGCACTTACCCAACACTGTAACAGCTGACTTTTTATAGATTCTCAGCAGAACAAACCTGAACTTGGGGTTTTCTGAAGGAAGAGGGCTTTGTGTTAAAGTGGGCAGAGGCACAGAACCATCATAAAAAATCCACATCACGCTGTTGAGTAAAAACTGGATAAATAAAATGACTCACTTCCATCTCCTCAGCCTCTCCAGGGCTCTAATGAAGTCAGGAGACTTCAGGTGATTTATCCTAGCTGTAGATCTATTCCAAATTCCCTTATACATAAAGGGAATATGTAAGGGGAATATATAAGGAGAATAATAGGTTTCTCATAAAGAAAGGTATATCCTGATAAAGAAACTGTATATATTACTGCTGTAGTCTCTTTTGCCTCCTCTTGCCTGTTTCATAGGACCTGATCTCTCTTTGTTCTGGGGAGGTGGTGAAGGAGGTCAACTAATGAGTGGACCTGACTCCCATTTCTACCTTTTGCGTGCCAAGGATGTGCATGATTCTGCAAGGACTCCCAGGATTTATCACTGGAAGACTTAGTCTCTTTCACAATGTTTTAAATGTTTTAAACCTTCTGCATCTTGGATGATGTTTGCAACAAAACTCCTGTCTCCTAGAACAGTTCTGCAGGGCACTGCCTACCTCCTTACTCTGAGTGTGGGAGAACTCTGGCCTGAGCCACTTTTGGTGGTTGGTGGAGATCACACTGGCTGGGACCTGGGGCAATGGGGAAGAGGTTTAGGCTGTAGCTACACATCATGGAACTTACAGAATATATTGACGTATGTGAGGTTAATGAAGAACAAAACTCACTGTTTCTTCAACAGATTCACCCCTCTGTTACTGAAACCACATTTCAGTCTGCCAGACTCAGAGGCTTAAAAGTGGAACAAACGTATTGTGGTGTAAAAGTGAAATGACCCTGACACCTGCATCCTGTTGAGCCCTCACCTTCCCAGGATTTTAGGAGGAATGAGGGAGAAGGATACAAACCTTTTTAGATTCCTCTTCATTTGAAGGATCTGTTCTTACTATTACACTTCTATTTTATTTTAAACAAAATGAAACAAAGTCAGTTATAATTTTTCATGGTGTTTTTCTGTGAGGAAAAGGTTTATGAGACTGGGACAAGTGCACTCAAGTTACGTGCAGTGGATACCCAGTCTGGGGAGAGCCTGCTTCCCTCTTACCCTCTCATTGTCTTTTGGGGAAGCTTCTGTTTAACAGTTTGGTACTAAACGCTCCCCAAATGAGTGATCCCAGTCTCACCAGTTTGAATCCATTACTTTAATTGTAGTTATTCTTCAGTAATGAACCATGCAGTTAACTTGCCAGAGACAGCATAGCTAATTGAAGATGAGGCAAGAGGTTCTTTTAATATTATTTTTCCTCCATTTACTTTCAATACCTCTTTGCTCCTCAGTGAGATCTGATGGAAGTTTTAATTACCTCTGAGAACAATAACTATATAAAGGCCCTACCTCTTTGTCTGAAGCAGTTTGCCTGGAGATGAACGATGTTGTATGTTCAGGTCTCAGAAGGAAGCTGAGGTTGACAGGGATGGTAAATTCTTGTTACCCACTGAAACCTTAGAGTAGTAAATTTTTAAAACTATTTCCATTCTGGCCAATCTGTCTTACCTTTCTGTCTGTTGTTAAGTATTTCTCCCCCTGTTATCTGTCTGCCACACATAGAACAGTGTAAGTGGAAATATTAATATACTTATGAAATATTCTTTGCCTTAACTCTCTCATCACATTTTGGTTATGGATATTTCTTCCTCCATTCATTACCTTACCTTTCATATTTCTCTCTCCTGCACAGGTTATAAGTCTTTCACAGGTTGTAAGTCTTTAGACAGATGATGTCAAGGACAGACCATGGGGAAAAGCTAAGCCCACACCTCTCTGTTCAGCCCAGTCTCTCCCACAGCATCAGCCTAGATGTACCACGAGTGGGTACATTAGGAATATAGGAATGTGTGAAATGAACAAACGGCACTCAGCTGTTTCTATAATAGCAAAATTATTTATTTCACAGTATTATGAAAAACTGTTCCCAAACACACAGAAAACTTTTCTTGGGGGAGGTTGGTGGTAGAAATTAATAATTGAGAAATATATATTATGTGGAATCTTGCAAATTGTTTCCATTTTAAAGTGGTTTGGATTTGTTTTTGTTATTTTTAGAGTGCACTGCAATTTTTTTAAAAACATGTTCTAGAAATTCTTTGTGTTGCATTTACCAAAAATTAAAAATTAGTCTAGCAAGGATTATGAAAGAACCAAGAAATAAAAAATCCTTGATGATAATTCCAGTTACAATTCTGAGAGTGCACTAAGAATATCATTCAACACTTCATACGAAATGGACATTATAATATCATATTTACTTTTCTGTGTGCTTAAATTAAAAAAGCCATCTACCAATGAAAAATCTTTCCTTTGCAAAAATTGTAATTAGTTCTGCTGTATGTTTGAAAACTGCCTTGGATTAAAAAGCGGAATGACTTGTTCTCCCACCCCAAGCATGACAGAGCTTACATAAGTTCAGAAAAGAGTTGAAAAAGGCATTTTTTTTTCATCAGTTCTTGTCCTTTTTTAGCCTTTGCATTCCTGTCTAAAAGGACACTTGGCTCTATATCTTATGATTTCCAGCTTCACCCAAGATGCCACAAATCTCAGTATGGATGTTATCCTCAGAAGACCTGCAGCCCATGCCTTGGCTTTTCAATTGCTATGACTCCTCAGCTGTCTGGAGGACTTAGGTGGTCCCTTTCCATTGAAAATTAATGGGAGCTGAGTTTCCAAGTCCCTTAAGTGGATTTGAAACTTGTAGCCAAGAGATGTAGAGAAGCATCCCAGCTTAAGTATCAGGCTGGAGTCACTTTTTCCTCACCAGCACTGTCAAAACCCCCCTGACCCTGCTGCATGAAAGTTCTGCTGATGTCCTCCCTCTTTTTCTTTTCCTGTATACATTATGCTAAGGGATAGCTACAGAGAAATAAAGCTATTTGCTGTCCTCTTGCAGACAACAGGGAAGTTTCTATGGAGACGCAGGAGGATGCAGCATATTTATGCTGCCAGCAGCTGGGGAGCACCAGGCTCACTGACAGGTCTCACCTCTTACCTGTTGTCACATTTATGGATGGCAAGCAGCAACGCTGCATGGTCAAATGCGTGGCTCCAGGTCGTGTCTTTCTGAATGAACTCGCCCCTGCGTTGTCCCCTCTGCTATAATTTTGGAGTCAAGTGAAATGACTCTGGGAGCTGGGAGTTGCTATTAACATGCAGGGATCACAGCAAATCCAAACCCCATCATCAAAAAGGGCAAAGTCTGAAGTTCAGAGGTGAGAAACAGCACACCAAAGAGCTCATACTAATCTCTGGGGATACAGGGAGATGGTTCAGTCATGAGCATATATTTAGGCAATTCAAAAGCTTTGCAACAAAACATTTTCCTCTGTGACAAGGATTGTTGCTCTAATGGGGCTGTGGAAGACAGACAACCATGGCTGTTTAGTTGTTGTCGAGGTGGGAGCTGGCCTCCAGGCACACAAGGGAGCTGGCAAGGGATATTTTTGCAGCAGTTGCGCTTGGTTTATCTCCAAATGAACTTTTTCACAAAAATGCTCCCCTTATGAAGCATGCTGCGCTGTTGAATTTTCATGTTGCATGATTTTGGTGCAGTGCTTTTGGGGGAAAACAGGCAAATAAATAGCCTGTTGAGCAAGAGAAAATGGATGGGTTTTTTCTCTGGGAAAAGGGCAACTGCAAACTTTAAATTCCTTCTCAGAATCACATTGAAGTCTTCTATCCCGCTGTGCTGATGCCAGTCCCTAATAGGTATGTTGAGAACCTGTGCAGGAACCATGCACAGATGAAAGGGTCATTTCTGGGACACCCTCCTGGCTAAGAGCTGCTCTGAGCTTCCTGAGCCAGGAGCACTGTATTTTGACCCTTCCTCCTTTTCCACTGTTGGTTGTGACTGGCTCTGGCAGTAATGCAGCAAGTGACTGCAACATTGTGCTGAATTTCAGAGCAGGAATCAAAGGGTGACACTTTATCAGAGCTGTGGATGGGAGTAAGCAGATAGTCAAAGAGTGTTCTAGACAAAATTCTGAATAAGGCCCAAAGGAAGGCTATATGAACCCTTCTGCAGTGATAAAGCATCATGAACAATCTGTGATGGGAACTGCAGGTTGACCCCTCAGCCAAAACAAGGTTTTTTGCAGAAGCTAAAGGGCAGTCATTTTGTGCAAAGACCTCAGCTTATTGAGGAGTAAATATGAGGTTTTCCACCATCACTTGATATGTTGAGAATGACCACTAAAATATTTGAAAAACTATTTGCCGGGTCTCTGCTCTCCACTTCTCTGGAGCAACAGAGTGTGACCAAGGATCAAAGCAAGCTGTATGGGTTCCTGTGCTTGAGCCATCACTGCCAGGAATCAGGAAAGCTTTTCCTTAAAAGTATTCTGCCGTGTGGGATAAATAACAGTCACTTGATTAATTCAGTGTGATGTGTCTGCTCCCTTCCCAATTATCATGTCACATTGTGGCAAGTTTATGAGCTGAAGGAGTCTGTCAGTATGTAGGGTCTTGTAGGGCCAACAGGCTTGAGATGACCTGTTATCTCTGAGCCTCACTGCTTGAGGGTGCTGAACTTTGGCATGTACTTTGACTTAATGTAGGAACACCGCTACAGCTGTCACCATGTCTTTTCTTTCCAGTCCTTTTCCATGTGGGACACGTATGACATTGTTACCTTAAATGACAGGAAATACAGTAATGAGGTTATTCTGAGGACCAACAACTCATCCTTCAGAGGCATGTTTGCTTTCTTTCAGTCTGATCCAAAGAGAGGGCAGACTGGGTGTTATCAGTACTTTGGCTGAATGCCCGGTGTCCACTGAGACTCCACCCAATCCCCCCCCCAGAGGGAGAAGGAGGAGGGAAGGGGGGAAAAGAAAAAAACTTGCAAAACTGAGTCTGCTAAGAAAGGCGGTTTTACATTTACACAGAGAGGAAAAAAAAAAATCTATAAGCATTATACACACAGGGAAAACTAAAACTAAAACAAAAAAGACTACTTCCCCATGGAAGGTGTTTTCCTCCTCTGAAAACAGCCGTCTATCCCACGCAACCATCCCGGAAGAGAAGAAGGAAGATGTTTCCTTCTCGTCTCTTTATATCTGAGCTGACTAACATGATATGGAATAGCTCATTGGTAAAATATACATCAGGTGACCTACCCTAGGTCCGTTGCCCTCCCAGGGAGGGTTACAAACCCAGTACACTGGGAGACAGGAAGAGTTAGAGGGTGGAAGTGGTGGTAGCACTTAATAGACACATAGAGGAGCATGTTGTGGAGCAGGAAATGATTGACAGGGCAAGTAAACACAAGGGCAGGGAGGGGGCTTCAGAGAAGCAAAATGGTTGTAAACTGTGTCTGAGTCAGTGTGGAAGATGATGGGTGTAGGTGGTGGCAAGGCTTGACAAAAGCAAAGAAAAGTTAATTGTGCCAACTTGCCCTAGAAAGGCAACAGCAAGGAGTTATGTGCTGTAGAGAAGGGAAGATCCCATGGCTAGATGCTTTCTATGATCTGCTGATCTTTTGACACAGAACATGAGTTGAAAGTAAGTAATTTCACTCTTAAGGTGTGAGCTAGCCCATGAAGGTGGTTGTGGTGGCAGAAAATATTCATAGGATGGCTCTTAAGGTGTCCCTTGGCCATTGCAGGGTGGCAAGGCAGCACCTGCTTGAAGTTCCTCTTTGTGTTTGTGTATGTTCCTATTTCTGGTAAGCTTTTTAATTTTGCAACAAAAAGACAATTCATTCCTTTCATTTAGCTGTTGTAAGATAAATATTAAACAAACAAACAACAACAAAAAAACCCAAACCAAAACCAAACCAGTCACAGAATCACAGAATCAGAGAGTATTCCAAGCTGGAAGGGATCCACAAGGGTCATTGAGTTCAACTCTTAGCCCTGCACAGGACCATCCCCAAGAGTCACACCATGTGCCTAAGAGTAGCATCCAAACCCTTACTGAACTCTGTCAGGATTGGTCATGTGACCACTTCCCTGGGAAGCCTGTTCCAGTGCCCAAATGCCCTCTGGGTGAAGAATCTATCTTTAATATCCAGCCTAAACCTCTCCTGACACAACTTCAGGCCATTCCCTTGGGTCCTGACACTGGTCACCTCAGAGAAGAGATCAGTGCCTGTCCCTCTTCTTCCCCTCATGAGGAAGTTGTAGACTGGGATGAGATCTCTCCTCAGTCTCCTCTTCTCCAGGCTGAATGGACCAAGTGACCTCAGCCACTCCTCACACGGCTTCCCCTCAAGGACCTTCACCATCCTTGTTGCCCTCCTTTAGACACTCTCTAAGAGCTTAATATCTTTCTTATATTGCAGTGCCCAAAACTACACACAATATTCAAGGTGAGGCCACACCAGTGCAGAGCAGAGTAGGACAATCCCCTCCCTTGACTGATTGGCGATGCTTTACCTGATGCCCCCAGGACATGGTTTGCCCTCCTGGCTGCCAGGGCACTGCTGATCATATTTAACTTGCCATCAACCAGGACTCCCAGGTTCTTTTCCGTGGCACTGCTTTCCAGCATCTCATTCCCTAATCTGTACAAACACCCAGGGTTGCCCCATCCCAGGTGCAGAATCTGGCACTTCCCCTTGTTGAACCTCATACGGTTGGTGATTGCCCAGTCCTTTAATTTGTCAGTCATATATATCTGTTCTAATTCCAGCAGTCCATGAAGAAATGCCTTCACTGAGACAAGCTTGGTGTGATTCTCCACTTGGTAAGAGGTGATGGGGTCAGCCAGTGGGGCAAACTGCACACCTTGTGGGAATACACAGGAAACAGAACAGGTTTTATAGGTTTTTATATCTAGGATGGACCCAACTTTATTCTTATGAGTCATACTTGCAGGATGTTTGGCTGAGTCTTCAATGGTGAAATATGACCAGTTTGAATGGACCTACACTAATTTATATCCCATATGTCCATCTCTATTTTGTGATCAGCTCTCTTCCTCAGAGCTTAAGCAGGTGGAGTCATGTCAATGCATGTTTTCCTCACCTTTCATTTCAAGAAAATTTGCTAGCTATGCAGTGCTGATAACAGCTTAGAATGTCAAATCCTAGAATATGTACATGTGGAAGACAAATACAAAATACTACAATGCAGGGTTTTTTTACTGTCTTTTTTCTTCTTTCTGAATATGATTTAGCTTACACTCATGATTTCTAGTTAAAAATATTTCTTTACTCAGAGATGCACGTCAATAGTGTGAACCTTGAAGCTGGTATCTTGTAACTAAGTTATTTCACTCAGGTCTGCATTGCAAGCCTTTTTTGGTTAATCCTCATTTCTGAGAGGAGCTGTGTGACTGTTTAGGGAAGACAGAGAAACAGTCTATGAAATTTAGCTGAGACTGCAGACAATGTGATGAAGTATCCTGAAATTTGGCTGGGAAATCCTGTCTAAAATGGGTCTCACAGTTTCTGTGTAGCCATCTGCCATCTATCACTGTCTAATGCAGTAAGCCTTCCATCTAAAATAAATGACTGGAGTGATGTTCCTGACAAGAAGCCAAGTCTGGCACTTTTTGCCCTTGTGGAGTCAAAAGTGTGCTTGGGGCCAGACCCTTGTGATGTATTCATAAAGGGATGAGAAACACATTCAGAAGCAAGCTCTACTTCGATGTGTATTCACCCCTTGGAGTATTTCCACATACACTCAGACATGGGAGCTGAGTTGTTTAAAGGTACGATGGTAACAAAAGAAGCAGTCAGAACTCTGGGTTTGCATTGCCACAGAAGATGTCATCCCCAGCAAGGCAGAAGATGTATCTAAGGCCAGGTCAGTGCCTCTGCTCTGTGACTAAGCTGGTTTTCAGGGAGACATTGGTTACATGAGATTCCATGAGACTGTCAAGCACGTTTCAGATCAAAGTGAGGACAGCAGACAATGCATCTTCTCCCTTGTTTGGCTTCCTTTTGTTTTTTATTTCTCTTATATTTTTGCAGATGTTAAATGTTCTCTAACCCAGTAGCTAATTACTACTCATGCTGCATGTGACTTTCAAACTTTTGGTAGTTAATTGATGGCTCCTTGTAGCCATCAAAATCCCAAGAGGGTAAATCAATATTTGCTTTTATATCTTCTGTTGCAAGAAAAGATATTCCAAAACAACATACTAACTACGTCTTCTTATTGATTTTTTTTGCCTTTGTCTTTCAAACTGCCAAGGCCTTAAAACATTCTTTTATTTTAAAGGTACTCATTTCTAAATTCAATAAAACCAGAATATTTTCCCAGTGGGATCTCCTATTAAAATCTATGTGTTTGGTACCACTGGCCTGTGGTTTTCCTGTCAAACTAATTTAATTCTAAGGAGAAGAAGAGAGAAAATAAATGATCTTAATTGCTCAGGATGTTACAAAAAAGTTAAGAGAGACAGCTTTTATTGAGTTACTAGAGCAAAATAACCAATTTTGTTCATAGAATGATAAAAACAAGAAATGGAAAAGGTCAATAAGGATATCTTCTCCCTCTACCACTCACAATCAAGGCCCAGCAACTACCAAGGAATATTTCTGGCAGATTTTCAGCAGACTAATGATATCTGTGTAGCAATGACTGAAACTTGCCCTTAGGCAGGGATTCAGCATAAAGCCTTTGACCTAGCCTATGACCTACTGCTTATGTCATTTAAACTCAGAGGGATTAGGTCTTCATTCTGTAAACATAACGTTTTCTCCAGTTTTTCACAGTATATCCAGGAGCATTAATTTTGATGATATTGGAAATATTCTGATGTGGAAATATTTGCTTAGGAATGCCCTGGCTCAGGCAAACCACAGAGCCTGGAAAACAAATAATCATCTCATCCCTGCATCATTAGTCTGTAAGGTAAAGGCCATAGTGGGTCATCCTGATTCAAGCAGTAAATCCAGAGCTCCCCTAGGTATTTGTCTTAGTGAGTATGCTCCATTGCCTAGAAAGGCAAGCACTCCTGGGTGTCTGTTGATGAGCTTAACCTTGAGTGGGTTAAACTGTCCACAAAATTAATACATATACAAATCTGAATTCTCTTTTCATTGATCTCCAGCTAAAACTAAACTCATCTATTCAACTTAAAGATTGGGAAAAAACAATTTTTGAATGGCTTATGAGATCCATGCCAGTTTTGAATAGCAATCCCTATATGCATTCAGCATGGGTCAGAAAAATAAACCAAATTACTTTCAATTTCCATTTTGTAATGAAGTTTGCTTTCAAGCAATTCACGATAGAACCAAACATCTTAATTAATCCTATTGCAGTTCTTTGAAAATTTAATGCATATTTCCTAAGTATGAAGAACCACATGTACCCCTCATTCATAAACGCTTTCTTCTTTGCTCCCAGGAGTTTAAAAATCATCAATGACCTTATCTTGGACTTGATTTGTTTACACTTATAAAGTATTGAATTTGCAGCAACTGTACTTTCTCAGAAGTCTCACAATGATGCTCATTACCTGAAACTGCATAAAGAACTAACTCAATATTCTTTTCAATGTAGCATCAAGGAAGAAGGCTTTTTCCCCATGAATATAGAGTGACCTTTACTAAGGGTCTGCCCATGCTACATCTGCCTCTGAAACTGTTTTTGTGTAGCCCTATCACCTCTTTAAATATATTAATTGAGCTGATAGTATTGTTCTGCTGGCATAGACAAAAGTACAAAACCAGAAGAATATCTGTCCTAACAGTGATCAAAGAACCAGTGAGATCCGCATTCTTTCTCTGGCAGAAAATAGCAAAGTGAGTGCTCAAAAAAACAGAAGAAAAAAAAAAAGAAGAAAAATAAAAAAAGGGCAAGCATAAATTCTTTAGTCTTTAGGACAGACCTTCATCTCCTGTGCTGCAGATGCAGAGCATGTGGAACATCAAGTTTAATTGCTGGTTTGGGTATCAACCTTCTGTGTATTTGTCTATCCTTTTTCCAGTCCTTTCACAGCTTTAACCTCCACAAGTGTTGTGTGGCAACGAGTTCCACACTTGTACCACACACTTTTGGAAAAACATTCTTTTGCTTATTTTAAACCTGTCTTAAGCATCTGCTGGTCATCGCTGTATTAGTAAACAACTTCAGGTTTTCTCAGGTTTCTACAGTCTCAAGCAATGTAGTCATATCTTCCAAACTGATTTGGTAGCTCAACATAATTTTGATTTCTATTATTCAAATTATATCTTACCTCATAAACTAAACAAAAAAACAAACAAAACCCCAAAACAAACAAAAACCCAAGCGGGATTGTAGTAGTAATCTGGAAGGGGAAAGATTTCTTTTTCCTAGGAATTAGAGTAGTATTAGGCTGACTGGACTAAATCTTCTGTATAACATATGGAAGCTCAAAGATGCATCATTAAAACCTAGTTCTGTGTAAGCCTAGAAGACTTTTGCCCTTTCTAAGTTAGCATTTCCTTTGCTGATGAAAAAAGAGCAAAAGTTACCACAAGCAGTTCCTTGTATGTGTTAAGGTGGGGGGAAACAGTTTTCCCCCCTAGAGTTATAAAATGGTTAAACCCCCAGGCGGTGGTGACCCTTGGGGTTTGACCCAATCAGCGCTCCTGCAAAATATAAACATATCACTAGACTGGAAAAGAAAGTAGTCGTAGTAGTTGTAGTAGTTGTTGTTGGAGAAGAAGTAGCCATGTTGTAAGGCCACGAGGAGCAGGGGCAGGGGCCCCCTGGGGGCTCTGGCCCCCCCCAGCCCCTTGGAACAGTGTAAGACTGGGCTAAGTATCTGTAGCTGAGTTTTTCCTCCACTGTGGACAGCAGAAGCAGCAGCAAGAACAGCACTGATCGAGAAGCGGTGGCAGAGAGCCAGCAGTAGATAAGGAACAGCAAACAGACATCGCAGCCAGGCAAGAAGACACAGAGTTGTTTGAAGAGAAAGAGACCAGCCGCAGAGAGAAAACTAAGTTCTACTGAGAGAGAGAGTTTGGGGTAAGGACTTCAACCAAAACTTCCCCAAACTCCTTTGAGACCCCTCCTAGGAGGAGGG
Source organism: Neopelma chrysocephalum (assembly GCF_003984885.1). NCBI lineage: Eukaryota > Metazoa > Chordata > Aves > Passeriformes > Pipridae > Neopelma > Neopelma chrysocephalum. The sequence continues at coordinate 2,997,683 of NW_020897717.1, read as the reverse complement.
AGATGGACTCTTGTTTGAGAAGAGTCTTGGAGTGCAGCATGCACTGCAGAAAGAGGAGCTAAGAAGCTCAGTCGTCCTGAGGGCTCAGCCAGGACGGAATGTGGAGGGGGTGACCTTGGCCCCCCTCGCTGCTGCCGCTAAGCTAAGCCAACAGCCAGCCTGAGAGCAGAGCACAGAAAGCTCTGCAAAGGGGGTTTGAATCCCCTGAAGATAAGGACCGGCACGAAGACCCCTGTGCTTTGTGATATGACGTGGTGACGTGACCTTTGTCCTGGTGAACACAGCCCATGGAAGATAAGACCCTTCACCTGCGTCGAAGGGTTGAGGGGCTTGGAGACCCCCTCGTGTGTACTGGTAGAGATCCAGCTACAACTGCTGCATGGAAGAGAGAGAGAGACACTGCTGCCCTAGAAAGACTTGCTGCTCAGAGAGAGGAAAGGATCTTTCCCTTCTTCCCTCCTGGACTTTTATTTGGAAGGGAGAAGAGATTTGATCCATTGTAAATACTGTTTTGTCATGGTAGAGATAGTTGAGATTGTGTATGTAGTGTACTATAATATTTATTTGTACAGTGTATTGTAATATATCCCTTTTCCCCCATCTTGAGTCTCGTGTGGTGTCTGGAAAACCCATCTCACACTGGGTTGAGATGTGGGAGGGGGGCTACGACTCGGGAATTGGATTTTGGGGCTCTCAAACCATGACATTTAAATGTCCCTGATTCTCTGAGGACATAACTGTAAGAATTACTACTATTATGATTTGTTTCCCAAGAAAAGCAACAGAGGCTGGTGCTGTTTTGTATGTATTTTAAAACTGTGCCATTCCCCCCAGTGGTACCTTCTTCATTAGGGCTGCATGAACAGTTTAAAAAAATGTAAGAATTTTATTGGATATCCGCAAAGGCTGAGTTCAAGTTCAGCCTGTGCAACAAGAAAAGATTAGTCATTTCTGATTTCACATATTGCCATTCTCTGTCAGGAGAGACCTAAATATAGTGATTTGTTAATGAAGAAGCACTGCAGCAGCAGAAGTCCAGGGTTGCTCACTTTAGGTTTTACCAGCAGCCCAAGGCTGCTTGTGTTCTGGGATACATTTGAAAAACACCCCCTTGTCTTTCTGAAAGCCCTCCTTTCTCTTGGCTGTTGTTTCACCTGTGAGAAGTCTTTTTGCCAAAATACAGGAACCTATTCTTTCCTCAGAATATGAAATATCCCCCAAGTACTGTTGTACTGCATTCTCCTCTCTGCCAATTCTTGTATCTTCTTTTCCTATTTTTTCTTTTCCCCCTTCCTTACCTTTCTCTCACCTTCTTTGTCTTACTCAGGTCTGTCTTCTGCTCCAATTTCTCTTAGTTAAAATTTAAGAGCAAGAATTAACTTCACCTGACGACAAATGGCACGTTTCAGGGAAGCAGAGTCGTGGTGCAGCCAGTGGCCTGTCCATTGGGGTGCTGGTGGGAGGCCAAAAAGCGATGACGGAGCTAAGGCTTAGCAAGCATACATGCTTTTTCTATGAAGCTCAGATTGACACCTCCTTCTGACAAAGAAAGTATGCAATTTAGGAGATTAAAAATACACTGAGGAACAAATATTTCCCACCTTCTTTGTGGAAACTACTGGTCTGAGTTAATGTTTCATCTTTTGTAGCTTGAATGAGGAGCTCAATCTGGGGATCTAGGGTTCCCCAACAGTCAATGGAGAGAGATGTCCACCTTCAGAGAACAACTCAAGCCACTTGCCCCAGCCTGGGTAAGCTTCTCTTTGGAAATGCCACCATCTCCCTACCATCTTGGTTGTACAAGGACAACCATTCATACTCTGGTGGTTAGAGTAATCTGAAGCCCATTCGCAGAACCCATCCTGGAATCTCCCTCAGCTAAGATGGAGCAGTAAAGTCCTCAGGCAAGGGTAGTGGTTTCCCAGAGACAAAATATTTTCTGCATATTTCTGCTCCCATCAACATAGCACTAGGATCAGGACAACAGTGGTAGCTCCTGGATCCTTCCTATGTCAGGTCAGTAAATCACCTGTCTGCTTCTCACAAGTTGAATGGCATTTATTCTATAGCTGAATTGATTTTTTCGGGCTCTGCTAGCTCATCCTGGCCTGTATTGTTCCACTCATCTCAGCCATGCTGTGTCACAGGGAAAGTCATGGCTGTGCTCCCTACAGGAGGAGCATGCAGATCAGTTATCAGCTGGAGCTGTCAGAGGTATCTGGTGACTAGGAGGGGACCTGCTGGGAAGTAGTCTCATTTGAGTTGGCAGTGGCTTAAGGGATTGTGGTCACAGGCAGGGTCAGAACAGCCTGGCTGCGTCCCCAGAGCCACCTCTTTCGTCACAGAAAAACTGAGCTGTGGCGAAGAGCTTGAGCAGACTTCAGAGGAGCTACCCCACCACACATGCGCACACTTTTCCAAACCTGGGTTATCACTGAGTGCAAGAGGTCCGTGCTGACCTGGCATAATTCTGATGAGTTTATGGACCAATTTGCTTCAGGTATTTTGCTTTGCTGGGGAGATGTTTACAGGTAGGTCTGCCTGCAACTTGGCAGCAGGCAGGTCTGTGCAAGTTCTGCAGTCACAGCATGCCTGAACACACAAGAACAGCATCTACTTCCTAAGTAAGATGGCTGTATGTAATTTTTAATTCTCTGAACAGCTTAATTATCTAGGAAAAAGGAGGTAATTTTGAGGAGGCTTAGAGTGGTATAGAACTCAGTCCATGTAGCCTTGCATGCTGTCCCTATGGATAGCCAGCAGTGCCCACATAAGGTGCTACACAGGAAAGTCCAAAGTAATTCTTCCCTCCAGTACCTGCTCAGCTTCTGGCACTTTTGATAGCAGTGGACTAGAGTAATCATTGGCAAGCTTCACCCTGTTTGTAAGATCCTCTGTGAAAGGAATAAATAAACTGAAAATCTTTCCCGATTTCTCAGACTCAGTGACACAGTGCTCGCTGTATCCTGCCACTGGAGGAGACCATGCATCTCCTCACTTGTCTGTCAGTAGTTCAGTTCATAATCTGCATCTCAGTGAGAAGCCCCTCTGGAAGTTAATTAAAAGACAAACTGCAGCACAGATCATTAGTTTGCACATGGACCAGGAATGAAGGACCACTGTGGCCCTGCGAAATTAGCAACAGATGCCCAAACAAATCTCTAAGCAGTGCTAACTAGCCTGCCCTGGCAGCAGATCTTGTCTGTTTGAGAGCACTACTGTACCATAACTTGGGCAACAGCAACAGTGCTGGCTCTCTGTGATTTCTCATTGTGCAATCTCAGCAGTTCAAACAAAGTAAATACGATTGCAAAGAACATACAGCAGGTAGAAAAATGTCATTCCAGACCTTTAATCTGAAGTGACATTTCCACCTGCTTTCTAGATCAAAGGAAAAGGCATACAACTGGCAGAAGTGACAGGGAAAAGTGACCATCAGCCTCCTGCTAGTAGAAATTACCACATGCAGAAGAAGTACAACATAAAAAGTCCCATAAATCCAGGTGGCCCAAGGTGTCAGCTCTCAGTGCCTGTCTTTTAACTAGTCCACTGAAAACCTTCAGGTTTTTGCCCTCTGCTCCCCACATGTGTGAGTAGTGATAACCCTTCCCAGCTATTCTTTTTTTTTTTCCCCTCTCCATTGCAGCACTCCTGCATGCTTCCCTTAGCTCTGAAACCTAGAAAGGATTTCAAATCCGGAGAGGTTTTCCAAGTCTTACTGCTACCTGTAGCAATTTTGGCTCTGGGCCACTTCTCTCTATTCTTCTCTTTCATTTCTTTTACTTATCTTGCATTGATTTTGAAAGCTCTTTAGGTCAGGGACTGTATATTTGGTCTATGTGTATAGCAGTTACACATCTCAGGGCTGCAATCTGGTCCGGGAAGATGCATGAAGTTTAGAGTGGTCTGAAAAATACAGGGATCAGCCTAGGGAATTCATAATAGAAGTTATCTCTCTGTGTCTTTTCATCCAGACAGGGGACAATAAACAGGCCAGCAGCCAAGGGGTAGAAGGTGATGTTGTTATGACAAACTTAACAGAAATCCTTTGAGAGTCAGAGATGGTGCCTTGCTGTGAACTCAGGTAAAATTCAGATGGGAGAGAGGGGTGGGTGAAGAAAAGCAAACTCTGAACAGCTTGGATGCATAAGTCAATAAATGACTGCTTTCTGTCTCTCAAGAAAGAAATACCCCAAGGAAACAGCCTAGCTGAGTGTCTACTAAATAGCAGAGATGAAGAAGAAGTAGAGAACTATTTTTGTTGCCACTTCACACAAGAAAAAATGACAGCATATGTGTAAACAGATAATACAGAAAGATTAGGTTTAGGTGGGATGGGGAAAGAGAACTGGAGCACTTTCTGTAAGTAATGTCAGAAAAGCAGATGAAAAAGTAATCTGAATTTGAATTATACTGTCATAAAGCAATAGTAACATAGCCGTGAGTCAGAGCAGCAGGATTTTGTCTGTATGTGGTGGGCAAAGCCAAGCCAAATCTACAGCTAAGAAAGGAACTGTAGTTAAGACTGGTCAAAACTGCTTTCTTTCACCTTTCCCATTCAGGACTTTACTGGCATTGGTCTTGTATCTAAATTTTCACTTTATCAGACCATAGACACATCCTGGAGAGAACCAAGCACATGCCCAATACAGAGATGGGACTTGGCCAAAGTGTCCCTGGAGCTAGCAGCTAGAAGGACATCTCATGTTTGGAAGACAGTATAAACTAGTGACTGCAGCCCTAAATCTTTGTGGTTCACCAGTGCTGAGGTCAAACTGTGTCTGCCCCAGTACAAACTTTGTGTACACAGAGAGAACATTTTCTTGTGGCAGCCAAATCCCTTGGCATTTGCACCACAGGGACACGACAAGGAGGATGAGTCTAGGAGACTCTGTCCTTGGACACCTTATTTTCCATAACCTTGCAACTTGTAAGATGAGTTATACCATTGCAAAGTCAATACAAAAAGCTGTCAGACTGACATGTGAGATTATTTGACAGTGATATTTTATACTGAACTAAATGATGACACTAGGAACACAGCACAGAAAAAAGGTGATGCAGTTCTGTTTTAGAGCAATAGTAGGACAAAATTTTCTACCATCAAGAAAGGCACAGCTAGACTGAGTTACAATGAAAGAGCATTTGATGGAGAAGCTACTAGGCTTGGCTCATGTGCCAAATTTCCAATGAACATAAATCAGTATAGCGCTGCTAACTTCAATAATGTTGATTTACAACAGCTGATAAATGAACCAGAAATTTTTTCATTTAATTGAGAGAGAGGAAAAAATATATATCTCATAAGTACCCTTCTGTAGCTGACCCAGAATATTTGTGTCTGTGTCCAATTCATACATAACCCACAGAAGGAGCAGCTTGCAAAAGTAGACCTTGGACTGAGGAAGGCTAAGAACAGAGCTAACAAGTTCAGAATGTCTTGAAACAAGCAATGAGTTGAAAATGTGCAGCCAGTTCAGAGAAGAAATTTAAAACAATGATGTTTTCATTGCAGTAAATGAAAGGGCTCACTTGGCATCTGCCATTATAAACACACAAAATGCCACAGATCCCAAAAGACTGAGCCCATGTAATTGGGCAGATAGCAAAGAAAGCAGCTTGGACACTGTGTTAGCACAAGCTGCTTAGAGAAGAGGTTTAAAAAGGAAAGCCATGAGTACAAGCAAATGGAGTCAATAAATGAGAACAAGGGAAGCTGCTAAAGGACATGACTCAGAACTGAGCAAGGGGTGTCTAGGAGACACAAAAAAAGATGCAGTGAAGCCACAGAATTTCAAAGAACAGGCAGAAATCATGTCTGGATTTGCTATAGCATTCACAGGACCACTGTCTTTGCTGTGTGTGAACAAGTTTGCTCCTGCCAACGCTAATGGAGGCACACCATGCCATACCAGCTGAGGATCTGATTCAGTTCCTGGACATATGCCCCCAGCAAGCTTTAAGTATCCCTCCCAAAGTTCCTCCTGTCATGGCTTGTATTAAAGCCATAGCAAAGCAAAATGGATAAAGCAAGATGCTTGTTAATGAGATGCTAACTAGGTCTACTGTTTTCAGAGGTTTCTGGAGGGCTGACCCTGGGATAACAAATAAACATTCCCTAACTAAACTTTATCTGTTTGTACAATGCAAAGCTACTTCTGCCTCTCAGGATATAACCCTCAGGCTCAAAGGCTCCAGGTGAGACATAGGAACCCAGTCAAAATGACTAGAAGTTACATATTCATCGTAGGTTACTACTAGCGGTACCACGAAGACTTTTTACTTCATTTCTGCATTATGCAAATAATTAATATCAGGTAATGTACCGGTGCACCTATAGAATTCAGTAACACTTTAGTAGGTTAATGAAATGTAACCTGTTTATCTGTTCCCAGCCCTCTGAGATCTTATGGGGAAGCCAAGTATTTTGTTAGAACTTTTAAAAATGCCTTGACAACTAACAAGGGAGATAAGCTACCTCCACATCAGAAAATAGCATCTTTTTTGCAATCTTATCAAATGTAACTATATATAGCACAGTGTACAAAGTATATGTGGGCTGAAAAACTAATGAGGAGACATTTATTTGTAAAAAAAAAAGGTAACTTGGGAGACCTGATTTCTATAAAAGTACAGGATTATCCAAACCAAAATACTCTCTATCCCCCATCAAAAGTGGCCCTTGTACAGGCAAAAACCACATTATGCAGAAGACTTGGTAATAATTTGTGGCTGGGGAGTAAAGAATAAAACCAGGTATTACCCTAAAAACCTCTAAACTCTAAGAGTTGTTTTTTGTAGAAACATTCCCCACCTTAAAAGTAGCTTTCTTCACAAGTTCTTGATGCTGTAAGAAAAATTTATCAAAAAAAATCTTCCTTCAGAATGTTCCTTTTTGAGTGGTTTGTGCCAAACATAAAAGCAATTATGTAGCTTCTGGATGCAGACATAGACAACTTGCTCTAATATATACTGCTTGAAAACTAGATTTAAAGCAGATTAAAAAGAAGTGAAATCTGGTTTGCTGAAACAAAGGAGTAACAACACTGTGAAAAAAATGTTGAGATCCCATCTGTCTTCTCCTGAAGAGAATAATTACAATTTTTCCTCATATGGAAGCAATCATAGCTAGCTTTGATGGCACAAAGAAAAATGTGATAAGCACAAAGTGCAGAGAATCAGTGGCAAAGCTAAACTTCAGAGTTCAGACAGGGTTCTTGGTTCCTGACACAGTCTTTCAAACCCTGGCTATGCTCCATTTCTTGTAACATTCCCAGGTTACAGACAGGGTCCAAAAATGCTTAACCAGTCATCTAAAAACAACTCTTCCAGGCACCCCCACCCCCTATCTGTTTAAGATGAGGCTTTTACATTTGTGCAAAGTCAGAAAGTGTGCCATGGGGACAGAACTGTGCATCTCAGTGCACTGGCTGCTATGCTGACAGCATGTGAGAGTCTTTGGAGTCACTTGAGCCTCCTCTGGTGCTCCAGGCCAGAATCAAGGCTGGTCGTGTCAAGCTTATTCTTTCTTATAGCTGGAAGCCCTATTGCAGGGCTCAGAACCTCCTAGTCATGGACCCTGGTATTAAAACAGCCCAGCAACAGATTATGTACATAAGACTTGACAACCCATATCAGATCTGCATACTCCAGAATATTAGATTTTAAAATAACCTACAACGTGTCAAAGTGATTGTTCAAATGCTTGGGATGGAAAAGAAGAGTTTGACAATAAGCACACCAAAATTACTTTCTGCAGCAACACTTGGTCCTACTGCGGAGGAGCCCATCGTACATTGAGCATGAAGAGAGCTGCAACTGCTCAGCTATCTATCTGCACCTGAGCCTTCAGCTGAACAGCATTGAATACATTACAGTTGCCACTTGGATGAGCCAGGAAAGAAGGTAAAGCAAAGAGGTGTCTGGGATGATAGACAGAATGTACTGTAGCTCTGAATTAAAGTGGACAAAACATTTCATGTATACCCACTGAAATGAAAAACTTCTGAAGTATCTCCTGATCTGGGGAAACATTTTATTCATAAACATACAGGAAATGACCATACAAATAAAGATGACCAGGAAATAAGTCAGTTTGGTGAAAACTGTACTTCCTGTTGAAAAGCTATTCCTGGAAAAATTCCTGGCTAACCCTTTGCTCAACACTCTTGGAGGCAAGTATTAAAAACGCATCAGATCTCCCAAGACTTGCAGTAAGAGGCTCAGAGCAGGTAAGATGAAGCTCCTGCAGGGAAAGAAGAGATTGTGCTATTCCATTGAGATCAAAGCTTGTCAATGAAGAGCAAGGTCTCCAAGTCATGTTGAATCAAGTTACACAAGAAGACCAGGTGTTTGTGCAGCATAGAGGGGAGGTGACACGAAGAGCATCTGCTGAGCTGATTTATGTCACTGTCTCCATCTTGCACTCATATTCAAGTTTTTTTTCAATTATCTTCTTGTGAGACAGTAGACAGTTCTTTAAGCTTACTCCAACCATTCTTTATTATTTTTAAAATAGCTTACTTTTTGAGCTAGGGATTTCCTTTGAATATACAGTTGCAGGTACAGCCAGCTATTGATGAACAAAGCTGGCTAAGACCTCAGCAGCTGCCTCTACTATAATATTAATTATTACTATAATAGTACTGTATCTGTAATAGCATTACTCTAATACTATTATATTAACTATAGTAGTAACTGCTATTATAATAATATTAATAATATCTATGGTAACAGATATAATAACAATAACCATTACTACCACAGAAAGTGGTGTCTTAGTGATTCTAATACAGGCAATCCTCCCTTGCTCTCCTCTCCCATGTAAGTCCTTCAAGAATAGTGTAAGTTTTCAGCAGAGAAAGATCGATTGAAGTCAATGCTCTGATCATTTCAACTTGAGTAGGAAGGTTTTTGTACTGTAAACAAGAAGAAAGGAAGGAAGAAAGGAAGAAAGAAAGAAGGAAAAAAGAAGGAAAGAAGGAAAGAAAGAGAGAAAGAAAGAAAGAAGGAAGAAAGAAAGAAAAAGAAAGAAAGAAAGAAAAAGAAAAGTTATTTTTCAGCACTTGATGTGAGACAGAAGCACTGTTGCACAGGAAATATGATTCCTAACTCAACAGGAGCTAGGAAGTGCTGCTCTGTGCAATGGTGTGACTGCTCTGGTCAGGGCTGATGGGAGGTTGTCTTGGTACCAAGCATTATTTTCCAGCTCCTGTTGGATTCCCCTGCTGAAAGAAACTGGGCAAACTGTCTCTCATTCCTGTGCATGTTCAAAACTCAACGGTGGCTAGAGGAAGGTAAGGGAAAGGGAAAATCTCTGTTCCTGCAAAGGCAAAATCTCAACTTTACCTAAAGTCAGCACCTTTGTGGAGTGCATATGAGACTAGTGGGTCCTGCTCTGTTCAGAGTCAAGAACTTACCCACTAGCTGCTTAGCAGTATGTTACCCTTGGGCAGAGCAGGGACCTGGTTTTCCCCCTAAACTTTTCCTAGTCTGATGGTAAGAATACAGCTCATGGTGAAATAGCTCATACAGTGCTTATTCTCTTGGCACTGTACTTGTGAAACACAGGCCAACACATACTGCACATTACTTGAGGACTTATAAATATAAATTTATAAGTCCTATAATATATTATAAATATAATATATTGTAATATAAATATAAATAATATAAAATTGAAATAGTGTCCTCCATACATTCCTTATGGGCTACAATTTGAGCTGGCTAGCAGGTAGCCCCATGCAGGAGGGAAGAACTGAGCATGCGTTCAGAAAGAGCTGTCTTCCCTCCACTCCATATCCTGCTGACCAGAAGGCATATTGCCAGAGTGGAGAGAGCTTGGGGGATGTTTTATTGCCCTTGTCTAGGCTACAGATAATGAGGAAGGTCTTTAGTCTCCAGGGCTGTCAATTCAGCAAGTTCTCATCTGCATTAAAATTGGTCAAAAGTTGTTTTTAAAAGAAAATATAATGAGGGGATGCACTTAGGATAATGAAATGCTTGGCTGCTTTTTTATCACTTCCCAGGCACTTCGTATCCTCCTCTGATGAGAGCTATTGTCATTCAGGGCAGCTCATCAGCTCCTTGTGCTGGGAGCAGATATGGGCTTGGCACCTTCTTCCTCTCCTGGTGACAGCCAGATATTCACTGTGCTCATTTCCTCTCTGATAAAGCTTGCCATCCTGCTTCGAAGCTTCTCATATTTCATTTGGCTTGTCAAATAGAAGCCCCTGATACAGTATGCTTATGGAGATTATTTTTTGTTTTGGCATTATATTAGCAAAGGAAACTTCTGAGTTGCCTTCCCCTCTTCCCCACACTCCTTGTTCCTGGAGAAACATATGGCTGCCCTTTTCATCCAGGGCTCTTCCAAGTGCTCTTCCAAGTGCCAATGAGGTCTTGTTCCTCCCTTGTGTGACCTGTAGGTGTTATTACTTGAAGGTGAAACTCGTGTCTAAAGTGTTTTATTTTCAGAAGCATTGACTACTTCCATAGGGTGTTGTCCTTGACATTATGGCTGGGAGTAACGTGATTGCAAATAGTAAAGGAAGACAGGAGTTCAAAGCTGGATGTCCACCACTGGTATAATCTGTCTTTCTTAAGTGCTACCAATTTGCATATAAGGAGGAAGAAATGGGGAATGTATTCACTTGTGAAATAAGGAAGAAAGAGTGACTGTTGTCCTCCAGAGGAATGGTCAGTGCACATTTCAATGCCAGTGACCAAGGCCTGGCTGAAGTGCGGGTTAATATGGGAGGAAAGGAGTACTTGGACAGTGCCATGGAGATATCAGATCTTGGCATGATAAGTAAAAGCTGTGCCATGCGGCAGGAGAGGAGAAAACAAAGCCTGGAGAGTTCGCATTGCCTGTGTGTGTTATAACCTTTTCAGAGAAAAGGAAACAGTGCATTGGCTGGCCATTTTGGATTTCCTGATAAAGTTATTTAATGGAAACCTGATATTACCAAACATCACTGGAACATTTCTACTCATAGCAAAACTTTGCCTGGAAATGCATCTACACAGCAGTAGAGGGAAGATAGGGAAGGAACTTCCCTCAATGTTTTGCTGTACCATGTAGAGTGTGGATTCCCACGTGATGCATTCAGATAAGTAACTCAATCTGCCTTGTATTTCAGATTCGTACGGATCTATTTGGTCTTGAGTTTGACCTATCTGTCTTCTAGAATGGCTGATGTCTCTCACCATGTGTTGGAGACTGTAATGTGTGGTGGCCCAGCTGCAGGCAGAGGGAGACCTTAGTTCCTTCTCTCAGGGCAAAAAACCCATTTTATGAAGCCCCAGTACCATGGAGGCCTAGTTGGTGCCAGTCCTTGAATAGAGAAGGATAAAACAGGGGCTACAGGGGAAGCTGGAACCTGCTTCCATGTCAGCTCAGCACTTGTATAGAATAATATATCCTTGTCTCACAATAGTTTTGCTGTGAAAATAGATCGAATTTTTGATTTTATTTTTTTTTGGTGAAAGAATGTGTCAGTAATGAACCTATAAGAAGAAATATGTTAGCTGCATTATAAGAATAAGCCCCTCCACTGTTAACAAGTTCTGCTTCACAATTATTCAGTCAATATGCTGTCAGATTATAAAAAGAAGCTTTTCAGCGGTGGTTATGGTGCCCTCACTATCACAGAGATATATTTACGTTACCGTTCTGACTTAATTTAAGTTCCTAACATGATTTATGAAAATGCTAGGTGCTCAAGGTGTTGGAGAATGTTGGAGTTACAGAGTACCAATAATTCCCAATAAAACTAGAGTAGTTAGAGCTGAGATCTGTCTGGCTCATTATATGCAGCTTCTGTATCACCTGTCTGGTTTTCTCAACATTTATCTTGCAAACACACGCAAAGCACTTTCTGTTGGTTTTCATGCAAAGGGCACCGTGTATAGATCTGAAAAGATGGGCATTATTTTCCTGTCTGACTTGTCCAAACTCAGTAGGACAGAAATCTTCATCCCCACTGGTAGACCAATTAACTGATAGATCACATCAAAAGTAACACAACTAGACAATTAAAAGAAAGTAACTGTCACAGCCCAGAGGACAAATGGTCCGACTCAGAGCAGAGGTGTAACAGAGTGAACCTTTATTAACAGGGGATACGGACTTATAGAGGGTTTTGAGGGAACTCTCTGGAAAAAGAGGTGGAACAAGGGAGGAGCATTCAAGGGACATATAAGGAAAAAAGGGGAGGGCTTCAGCTATGAATGCGTGGAGACAACCATACATGAGGTGACCAAATAAGGAAATGGTGCATTGCACCAACTGGGAACCAATCAGCAACAAGGAGAAGAACAAGGACACAGAACATGAGGGATTTTATAAAATTAATAAGGGAAAGTACATAAAGAAGGGCACAAAATATAAACTGTAACATATAGTCCAAGCAACTATATCAGTCTCTGAAGGTGGAAAAGGTGGTATTCTTAGGAGTTCCATGGCTCTCTTCTAAAATCTCTTGTTCAGATTTCCACACTTCATAGTCATTAGGATTCCTGCTTTCCACTTCTATGTCACTGTTTCCCACAAGTAACCAAACCAGACAATAGTCCCTTTTCAATGGCATCACTGTCTTTCCCTGTGTGTCAACTTTGGAACTTTTTAAAAGGGCTACTCAAAAGCCCCTTGAGGAGAACCATCTCTTGCCTCATTAAATTATATTTCAAACCACTTTTTGGCAAAGAACGGGCTATCTGAGCTCACAGAAAGACCTGTCATAATCAAAATGGGGAAGACTTGCAAACTGAAGTGGCAGTGACCATGCAGAATGACTTGGGAGTTCTGGCTAGGAGCAGTGCCTGCACTGGGTCTGTCAGCCCCAGGCGGGCTGAGTTTCCTTCTTGCTGGGGAGGTGCTGGGAGATGCCATGTACCATTATGGCCAGAAAAAGAATCCTTCAAGAAAACAATCCGATAAAAATGCACTTTTCATCTGCTCCTTCTAGTTACCACCTCCCTATTTTCCCTGGAAACTCTGTTGCTGATTGTAATGAGCAATTATAATAAAAAAACCCCTTTGCCAACTTTGTAGAAAAGTGCAGGGGTTTAAGAGGTAATGTCTTTGAGTGATGTAATTGTTCCAACAATATCTGAATGTAAAAACTAGATTGTCTTTAAGAGCTGCCACTTTACATTTATCTACAGCTACAGCACAGACACACACTTGCACACACTGTGCTCTTCCTGCAAGATTCTTTTTTCCTTCTTGTTTTTCCAGTTTCCTCTGGACTGAATAGTGAGGGGCTGTTCAGTCTGTGTCTTTCCATGTCCATATAGTGTTGGACTCTATTGTAGGGCTGGAGCTGTACGGATGCAGATATCTTACCACTCTCCATGGTGACTTTCCACAGTGTCCTTTGTTTCATCTATTCTTTTCCCTCAGTCTGTCTTGCTTCCCTGGCTGTGAGCACAAGGCAGTGGTGAAGGACAGAAGGCGGTAGAGCCCCCAACTCTCATAGGAGTAGGATATAGACATAGAAACTGCCTCTGCTCTCCAGGTAGGCTGCCAGACCAGCTCCAAGTTTTCCCAGCTGCTGCCGTTTAGACTTCAGCAGTTGTCAAGGATGAGTGACTTCGGAGCCTGGGTCCTGGCCAAACCACCCTAAGCAGCTCAGTACACTAATCCAAAACTGTAATTGGGAGGTAGGAGGGGGGCAGTGGGACAGCATCTTATCCCCACCACAGCCTTGAGTTTTTGTTAATTTAGGATTATAAGAATAATGAACAGACCTAGAAGTCTGTCTCCTTTATTTAGTTAGTTTGGGGGTTGCAACTACTAGTCCATTATTGTCTGTGAAATGTATTCCCAGTCCAACCTCTTATCAGAGGCACTTAGCCATGCAGTGCACATAAAGATGCCCATCGGTATTGATATATAGATTTCCAGCACATCTATTGTGTTTAACATGCCTTGCAATTAGCTTTTGCTTTATCTATTGTGTGCCTACCTTGCCATATGTGTGCCAGGAAAAAGAAAAGAGTCACACTGTGGAGAGGGGGAGAAGGTCTGAAGAATTACTGAGGGAAAATGCAAAGCAATTTGCCCTTTGATGAAAGCAGTGCAGAGCCAGATCATGCCAAACACTGTTTCTGTGTGGAGCAGCAGCATCTCTGCACTGCCCAGGATGATGCCTGCTGTAACAAAGTAACATTGGGAGCTCAGTAAGACTTGGGGAGAAGTTGGGGTGTGCAGGATGAAGCAAGACTGTAATCCTTTAGCAACAGTGCTTGCACTGTACAGTGATCAGATGGTTAGGGAAAGAAGAGAGAGATGAATTGATAAGACACGTATTTTCCTGATGCTCTGTAATATGCCAAATTTAGGCAGGTTGTATCCATGGAGGCAAATAGCCAAGCAGATAGGACTGATCTAGGGCATCACCATCAGCTTCTGCCTCACAGTCACTGCAGATTTTCCCTGCAGATGATACTGCCTCATCTAGTTGCTTGAACACCAGAGTTTCCCTCAGACAGACTGCTCTCTGCAGGTGTGGGTTCTCAGGGTCTCTACTATTTGATCTCCCAAGAGAGCCCAGACGCTCTTGCTGAGGGCAGCTTGCCATTTGCTCATTTCCATAAAGGAGGACCTGGCAGAGGTGTGGGATCTGGGCACACCAATGGGATCTTTCCAGCCCCAATGTGCTCCTTGGATGTACCACGCTGCCTCAGTGGTACTTCATAAGCTGTGTTAGGTACATGCCCCGTCTCCATCCATACACTTCCTTCAGAGAAAACATATCTCATGCTCTCCATGCTCTTTGAAGGAAGCTACACATCACTGAAAAATCCAGGCCATGCTTATATCTTAGAAGGGTCAGATTCGGTTTCAATTTTTCCAGCATACTCCATTACACTACAGTTATTTAAAAGTCTACTATCAGAGCATCGCTGGAGTATAAAACTCACTGATCTCCAAGGAGTTTGATATTGGTAGAGGATCTGGCTGCTAGCCTGGGCTCTGCTGAGAAGCCCTCCCTGTGTGCTGTGCTGTGGTGCAAAGACTGCTCCTGTGAGCACTGCTTGCTCATTCAAATCTGGCTAAAAACTCTGTGCTGCCCTGAAGTCCTATAAGAGAAGAAATGGGCTGCATTTTGAAGCTAATTAGGGCTTGCTCCAAAGCCTCCAGCAATATGTTTAGCGACAAACACAGCATGGATGGCAACTCCAAGTCATTTGGACATTTCTGCTCTCCTTTGTGCTGCCAAATGCATAGCACCGGAAAAAAGCCCCAAGGACACAGGAAAGATTCAGAGCAGGGTTCTGGAAGAATTCCCTTGCAGTGCAGTGGCTTGCACAGTGCAGTGGCTTGCAATGTTGGAATCCCTCTGCTTTATGCACTGTATGGTCATTCAGATGTGGCAAAACAAGAATATACTGCCAACAGTTCATAAGGGGTGCCTCTGATCTATACCCTTATACTTTCTGAAACTGTGTCAGGCAGGGGAAAAACAACTGGATTGACTCTGTATTGCTAATTCCCCTTGGGTTCAGGACAACAGCATTCATTCTGTACTGCACTCATCCACTCTTTTTGCCCTAAGTGTACTTATAAGATGTGCCAAACTTGCTCTCAGCTGTGGTGCTGACCCTACTGAGGTCTCTCCTGTTAGCAATGCTGATAACTACCTTGTAATTGGTCATGATTGATGTTGAGGTGACAAGAAGGTGACAGTGGTCCTTCAGGATTTCCTTAAGTTCATGTGTGAGCAGAGCAAGGTGACTGGGTATAATGCTTTTACCTTTTACCATCACTCTGGCAGCGGACAGTTGGCAGACACAGCTGTGCTGCTTTTAGTTCCAGCTGCCAGATGCCCTCAGAAAGGAGGAGGGGAGAGGGGCCGGATGGAGTAGGGGAAGGAGTAAGTCCAACTAAAAGGATGTTGCTGCTTCATCAGTTTTTTCCACTGCCATAGGCTTGTCTTGTTTCTGTGCATCTTTCGTGTTGGGGTGAGCAGGAGCTATACCTGACTCCATCTGGCCCTTTACCTTTAATTACTTTACTGCCACTGTTTTTCATTTACTATTTGTTACCAGTCACAGCACTGGACACTGATATAAGCAGTGGTTTCTCTTGTCTACAGAAAATGGATTAATAGTACATACAGGAGGAAGGGGTGAGTGGTCAGTGCATGAAATGTGGAGGAAAGAGCCGGGAGGACAGTTATGAAAAGGTGTTGGGAAGTCAGTGAGGATATGCAGGGTGAGATTGCCAACTGCAGCTGCAGTGTCTCTGTAAATTATTCTACTAATAAAGACTCCGCTCAATTTTACAGGCATGGTGTCCTTTTATATTATTATCCAGCATGCACTACATGAAACATCCACCAAATTATCTAACAGGGAATAAATCTGTAGAAGTGCATAATAAATCCCACTATAACATCTTCAACAGCCTTCTTAACAAATGGTCTAAGAGCCAAGAACTATAAGATTACACTCAACCAAAGACAGAACTGAATAAATAAATACAATATTGATCTCAAATTCCACTAAAAATCCACTTCCATTTCAGGAAAAAAATCAATCACTCAAGGCACTACCAGATTTTTCTTTCTTTTTTTCTTAAAAGTCCCCCAGCTAGCTGAGAACAAAGCAGGTATATTTAAAAAATGCTTGAGGGAGGGCAGGAGGGGACTTGAGGAAAATAAGTACATCACAGAGATGCAGAAATGTGTATGAGATCTTCATGTTTCTATATTAAATAGAGGATTCCAGGTTGGACAACTTTGTTCGTTCTGTTTTTTTTCCAACTGCAATCAAGAATGTACAGTCTAAAACTAGGTAGCAAAATTTTCCAAAGTCCTGGTATATTCAGGCATATGATTTCCATTAAAATTGATGTGAACTAGGTAAATTCCTACCTAGCTTAGAAATACTTTTGCTGAAACCTGCTACATGTCTGATATTTGGAACCTGCTTATATATGTAGGAAAAAACAGGTCTTGTGTATGAAGGAGGGTGGTTTGTGGCTTGCACAACTCAACTTTTACTCTACACTTTTTTACAAACCTTCTTTATAACCCTGAACAAGTTCCTAAAAGGTTGAAGGACATGAGTGGCATTTACAAGCATAGACATCCTCTGAAGAAAGTCGACCAGCTCCTAATCTGCTCATGTTAGTTGATATGGGCAATTGCTGGGCATAAGGCCTGTCTGTATTTCTTCCTCATCCTGCAGTGAAGATCTGCACAAGGGGTATTACTTTGGATGAGTGATTCTGAAGTTCTCCTCTGAGCAATCCCATCCTTTCCAGATTGCTGCCTCTGCTCTCCAGTCTAGGTGTTGGCAAAACGTAGGGCATCTGGATTTAGTACCCTCGAGGGATGTGATCCCACACATACCCTGCTTCCCAGGGCTTGCACTTGTAATTGGCCTGTAGGTAGATACAGGGTACAGATACAGAGAGGCAGCTGTTCTCTGCTCTGAATTTCTTTCTCAATGCATTAGACACTCTAAAGATACCTTTTGTAGTCCTGAAGGTGGATGTTGTGTAAGTGTTTCCAGAGTTGGGCTGGTGTATGATGTTTTGTGTCACATATTTGAATTCCTCCCATAAATTTCTGATTTTGTTTCCAGAGAAAGTTTTCCAAAGAAAGCAAGTCTCTTCACTTGTGCTGACTGTATCTAACCTTCACTCTAAGCAGTTCTTTTTTAATTCTCAGGTCTGGTAATCTGCCTTTCCTCTCACATTTCACTTGTGGCCAGGGAGAGACCAGTTGGCTACAAGTCCACTTTCCACTTCTCTCTCTTCACCTGTGAAATGTAAATTTCAGTGCATTCCTGACTTTCTAAGATAACATGAGAATAATGCACTTAAAACCTTCAGGTGCTGAGATATTTTCACAAAATGACTGCTGGAATTGGCAGAAATCCTTTACTGCAGCAGTTTATTGCATGAGGGTTGTTTTTTAGTCACCACAGAAGGTTTTAGGTTGTCAAAGCTGCATATAAACATGACTGAAAGACATATTTAAGGCCAAAAGAAAGAAGTATCACAGTAGCACTAATTAAAGACAAATTAGCAGATGTTAGCTCTTCCTTCAGTGGAGGTCTTTGTGTTTCTAACTCAATGTCTGACAATTCTATTGATTCTTGCTGGTGGTTTCCTTGCCTTTCTTGAAACATTGATATTATAATAAAGAATATTAAATTCATAAATCTCCTCTATATTTCAATAGCCTAGCAAATAAATCCTTTTTTCCTAATACAACTGTAAAAATATTTGCTTAGCTAATATGCAGGGCTATCAGGATTTTTACTCAGTTTAGACTATAATGCTCAGGTCTGAATACAGTCTAAAAATATTATTCTCCTGATGTTGTGGTATTTCTTATCCAGATCTTTTATGTCTATTTATTCTTTCAAATGAAATTTTTAACTCTGAGCTTTAACTTCAGTGTAACCTCTGGAGCTGTATGGGCATGTGCATTTACTTTGCTGGGATTCAGTGCAGATGTAAACATCCAGCCATCAGAGTCCGATTACAAGACCATACACTTGTAAAATCTTTTCATTACCTGTGTGAATGCTGCCAGAGTCTCTAATTGAGGCCTCTACACAACCTTACAGTGAAAATAATCTAACAAGGTCTATTTTGTTTCAACCAAGAACCTGCATCTTACTGCCAATAATGTCTCCTTACCCTGAAACGGGTAGAAACATCTGTTCTTTTTTGCTTATAAGAACGGAACAAAAAGGAGCCCTTCCGTAAACAAAAGTTGGTCCCTGAGTGTCTTGGCTGGGAAGTGGTAGATACATGCCCCTCAATAACTGTGAATTTGAGAGGGACAATCTTCTTGTAGGAGATTAGAGGAGAGGACACTGACAAAATTGTTTATGAGGACAGAGAGAAGAGAAATGACTTTGAAAAGAGACAACAGAAAAGATTGTTAAGTGACTTATGTGTACAAAAATAAATTATCCTACAGAATTTCGTCTGAATAGATGGTCTGTGGAATGTCTGTGGCAAGTTTGAGAGGTGCGTGATAAGCACTACTTTGGTGTAAGGTCTGAGGCTGAGTTTGCTTTCTAAACAGCAGAACCAGAGTTTGTCTCGGTTTTGGTTACAGCTGGTTCACAGTAACACAAAGAATACAGTATCTTCTACATTTTTGTACCTCAGTTATATTATTGACCTTAGAATTTTTGCCTTCTTGGAAAACTTCTTGGTCTGCTTTTGGGAGCAAGAAAATAGAAAAATTTAAATAGAAACTCCCAAGCTCCCGGTGAAGAACTTGGCCACTGTCAGTCACCATGCAGGCAGCCAAACCCTGGGACTGCCAATGTTAGCAGAGTGGCTCAGTTCCTACCATGGCCAGGACAAATGTTTTCACCTGTCTTTCAGAAGATCTATTGCTGTGGTACTTGCTAGTCAGAGATGGGACTGGGGAAAGACTGTGGGCTGTTTAGAGAAATTTGCTCCCAAAAGTGCTGTTCACCCTTCAGAGGAGTTCCAGTGCAGGAGCTGGGCTACAGCTGATCAGAGCAACCTGACTTTTGAGTCTTTCTCTTTTGAGCTAGCCTTTCCCCTTGGCCTAATCCTGTCTTTCCCTGGTTTCACCAGTACAAAAAGTCAATGGCAGATGATCTGGCTTCTCTCTGTCAGCCTGACAAAGTTAGCAGCAACCACACCAATGTGTCCTTTTGCTTGGTATTTTCACTAAAAATTTGCTCTTTTTCTGTTCTTTGATATATTAGTAAGGAGTTTTTTTGATGAGTCTTACATTTTTCTACTTTAAATGCCAGGGCTACTGAGCTGTGACAATTTAAATGAGTGAGATTTCTGAAAACTGATGAGTCTAATTTTAAATCTTTCATTGAAATACATAACCAAATCCTCCTTAAAGCTGCCTGCAGGACAGCAATGTTCCTCTCTGTGGATGCACTGGTATTTTTCTCATTGTAAAGAATCTGATTAACTCAATGAAACTCATAATGCCAATGGGTTGTCGGTCTCTGTTGTTTGTCATGAACTGTCTCCAGTGGACAGTACCAATAGTCCTTTAGATACCTGTGTTGTTATGTGATACTCAAATGACAAGATGTAGATCAACTTTTCAAATATTTCTGTGATAGGCAGATTTAGATGCTTATTTTGCTCCATTTTTACAATTAATTAGTACCAAAGCACCAACTGACCCTGCCTGGAATTTAGTCTTCCTCCTCCCCCTGTTTACCTGTATTGAGTTCTGACTGTATTAAAAACAATTTATCCCAAAATGTTCACTGTCTATATAGACTGACCAAGCAATGGGAGGAAAGAAATCTTTCTCTCCATGTTGACTAACAGGAAATTCCATGGGACTGGTGGTGTTTGTAACTGTCTCTGCCAGGGGCTTCCTCTATTACCTGAACAAATCCCCCAGGACCAAACTCAGGTCACTCAGTTCACCAAAGCAAGTGATTAGGTACTTCCCATGGACACATTCCTTCCCTTGTGCCCCTCCCCTCCTGACTTACCAAGTTCAGGGCACTGACCCTCCTCCATGGTCTCACCGAGCATCAGCTCCCCACAGATGGCGAGGGAGCAGTATTTGCAACACTCGGTACAGCAGCCTTATGAGGATGAGTACCTTGCCCTGGTGCCATCAGAACCTAGGAGCTGAATTTGTCTTACTAGCTCCAGGTGCTTGCTGTGTAGAAACCTGCTGTCCATGTAGAGAAGTAAACACTTTCAGCCCTGCTGCACCTAATCTATAGTCCTTCTTTAGACTGAGAAGAATGGCACTCTAGAAGCACACATTTCTGGTCATTGACTCAGACTCAGAGACATACATGTGTTCAGGTGGATGCCGTCCTCTGATCCTCTATTCATCTGTTCACCAAGCACAAAGCAGGAGCTGACTTGTGCTCTCCAGAGTTTCAATACGGTGCCTCAAGGATTGTGGCAGCTGAGACTTTCAGCTCTGAATCTCTGTTTCCACTTCATCCTTTTTCTCCTGGAATAGGCTCAATCTGTGCCCATGCCTCACTTGCACTCATATGTAATTAAGGAATTCTCACACTGTGAGGCTGTGGGTAGAAGTTAGTGATTACAAAAATAAGAAAAATGTAACATCTCTGGGGCACCTAAGGATGAGACCAAGAAAATGCTTAAGAATGAGGAGGAGTGACAGACAGTTGGGTTGGAAAACATTTTCCTGCATTCAGAAGCTGACTGAATTTTACCTAGCTGGGAGTATATGGAAGTAGGAAGAGAATTTTTTGTCCCCATGAAGTCACTCAAGAAAATACTGTTGCTTTCATTCAAGGCCATTTATCCATTTCACTTTTTTTTTCCTGAAAGCTGATGAAAGTGAAATAACTCAGCATTAATTATATCCTGGAGGATCCATCAGTCAGATACTAGGCTTTTTTAGCTTTATCAAAAATAAAAAGGACTCCTTTGGGGCTAGCATGTCACAGAACGACTTAAGAGAGTGACTTCATTATCAATTTCTGTTTTGTCATCACTAAGTCACCCCCCTTTGCTCTTGCTTTCCCTCTCTTGCACAATTCACTGGTAGGCAGTAAGCACTGGTAGGCAGAGTTTACTTTGCCTTCTTTGTTTGGGCAGAGACCATGGCCATGAAGCCCCGATGGTGCTGGGTAGAACAGGTACTCAAGTTCTTGCTGGCTTCAGGGTGAGACAAAAACTTGCAGGAACCCAGCGTCTTGCTGCTCCCCTGGTTGTTTCCTGCCCACTACGAGCACTGCACTGACAAGTGCAGTGGGATAGAGGTCAGTCACCACCTTGAAACAGCATCAAGATCTGGTAGAAAATTCAGGGAGTCCAAGCAAGAGAGAAACGGACCTGAGAAGCATCTTCCACCCCACCTTGGAGCTTAAAAGAAAAGAGAAAGGACATTTCTGCTTCTAATATTTTTTAACTTCTAGATCCTTAAAAAAAGAAAAGATGTGCATGCTCTGGCATCCATCACAAAATATGGTTGCTTACGTCTCGTCTCGCAGCTGCATACTGTGACTGCTTTGCCAAGGTGCTGGCAAGCGTTGCACTGCACTTTCAGGAATATGTCTAGTGATTGCAAAAGAATTTTTTGAGAGCAAAATCTGGGGAATAAAACTACATGACTGTTAGGTGAGCAAATACAATAAATGATAATGTACCATTACTTATTTCTTTTTCACTTGAAATATCAGAACTATGACCCACAAGTCCAGGAGCAGAGTCTCAGGATTTTTATTTCTGCCACTCCTGTGCTACCTCTGAGACCAGTAGTTTGTAATTGAGTATTATTCACTTCAGTAATATATACTGTTGAAACTGAGTCTGTTAGCACCCAGTGTCTGAGCAGTACAAGTAGTGCTGCATAGTCAGCAGCAGATGAAACTCTAATAACAGCCTACAAAGGATGCATAAACTTTGCATCAATAACTCTCCTTTACATTTGCACTGGAGATGGGCAGAAAAACAGTATATTGATGTAATTTTCAGAAGTGTTCAGCATCCAGGTTTAAAATGAAAAATAAGAAACAATTCCAATTTTATGTGGGTCAGATGATGCTATTTGTTCATATCTTTAAGCTCTGATTTAATTTAAACCATCCAACTTTTCTTTGTAGACAAAGATAATGCTTGCACATCACTTCATGTTACTAAATGCTGTATAAATACAACGGGTGTTTAGTTAATTCACAGTGAATAATTCATTAGATGAACAACATCTAAGATTTGACTTTTTTTTTCTTTTCCTGTTCCTGAACTGCCCACAGACAGCATTTTTTTTCTTGATTTGTTTGCTGGTGAATAATTTCTGTAGATAATCCTTAATTTGCATCATTCTTTGATCAGTTTGCTAAGAATATGCAAAATTTCAGCTAAATGCTGCTTTCAGTTGAGCAGATGTCATACATTCCTATGCTATGCTCTTCTGACATGCATGAGCATTTCTTTGTTTGCTCCAGTGATCTTGTCGCTGAAGTTGTTTTTGAAAAACAGGTGGAAGAGAAAAGGAGGTGAATTCACATAGTCGTTCTTACTATTTATGTTACAGTGCACTTTAGGACTCCAACATAATTATTAAATTCACAAAGCTATATATTATCCATGTACAAAGTAAGAGGCAATTCCTACCCAACTACTTTACAAAGGGTGACTAATTTATTTCAAATGGTACCACTAAATAATAAGAAAATTTTAATTCCTATTTTAAAGTGTGGGACCTACAAACTCTGCCCACGCTACACTTGTTTGCTCTGTATGAAGTTGTTAGCAGCTCTACAGGGCAGGGCCTGTTGGAGGCTCCAGTGCTCCAGGTGCAGAGGTTCCCCTGCAAAACACGGAGAGGACCATGGTATTTCCATGTTAGATATATAGTATATTCCAACAGGTATTTCCATACAGCCTGTTGAAAGGAGTGAGAGAGAGGCTGGTTGGGTAATTGCCTGCTGGCCAAGGTTAACCCACCACAGAGGAGCACAAAGTCTCTGGATGAGACTGAAGACAACCACCAGCCTCAGCAAGGAGTCAAGTGAGGCAGCCAATAAAGAAACATGGAGAACAAGGAAGCATCTTTATTTTCCTCTCCTCTGTGGAGCTTATAGTCTAGTTGTCAGGATGCTTATGACAAAATGTTTCATCTGCACTTCAGATTAGTTTTATGGATTTTTCACAGCCAGGAATGCAGAAACTGTCCTTGGAAGAGGGACTTAAACACAGGACTCTTTTTTCCCATGAGACCCAGGAGCTTGAAAGGCAGTTTCCTTGCTACTGCCTCTTCTGGCCCAGTGAACCTTTTATAAATTCATGCCAGAAGGAGCAGCTTCAATAAACAGGTTATAGAGAGTTCAGATATGTTTTTTGGGTATTGTCCCAGAGCTGGGGAGAGGTGGCTCTGACACAGTTCACAGAGACTCCTCTTGCTGGGTGTTTGCTGGGTGTTTGCTGAGTGTTTGCTGCAGAGTTTGCCCACTGGTGGCTGGAAGGAAGTGATGTGCTTTTCCTTTTGCAAAGACTGTTCTGGTAAATGTTTTTACAACACATCAACTGCTTTGGCCAGGCATACAGAAGATAGACAAGCTTTTGAATGCCAGTGAGGATTCAGCAAAAGCCCTGTCAAGACCACGACATCTCTGGCCACATCCAGAAGCAGGATATGGAGTGAGAAGGGGATTTAAATGTTGAAAACTGAGGAAACTTTAACAATGAGGCATTGGACAAGCGGCAGTTTTGAGCATTGCAGAATCTTCCTATATTCTACTTTAAGTCTTTAACTTCCTTTTCAGTTCTGAGCAGAATGAATTTATCTAAAGTTAGACAAGGAAAAGGGAACTGACTGAGCTGCAACCCACCCAGGTGCTTACACAAGAGGCTAGTCCTAGAGTATCTGTGGAATATTTTTGATGCTATTACTGCAGCTTCTTTCTTAAATAGGAAAAAGTAAGGAGACAGAGCAAACTGAAACCAGTTAGCAAGAGGACACACAGAGAAAGGGACTTAAATTTTTGGTAGGGAAACAAAGAGAAGATAAGGCATGAAGCTGAGATCAGTTCTCTCTTGGAGACAGAACTGTTGAAAAGGTAAATGTCCTCCTTAGTTTAAAGCAAGAACCATGCAGCATCAGTGCTCCTAGCACCATGATGCTCAGAAAAGACAAAGAAGCCAGAGATGGCTGAG
This sequence comes from Neopelma chrysocephalum, assembly GCF_003984885.1. Taxonomy (NCBI): domain Eukaryota; kingdom Metazoa; phylum Chordata; class Aves; order Passeriformes; family Pipridae; genus Neopelma; species Neopelma chrysocephalum. The sequence goes on along the minus strand of NW_020897717.1, from coordinate 2,973,046 downwards.
GACCCCACCCGAAGTCAAGAATCAGCAGGCATAGAGTCAGCAGCATCAGCAATGAAGATTGCCAGGAAATATCCACACATACTTGTCTGCAGAGAAATTTTAAAACAACTATCATCATGGTCGTGGTGGGGTAGGAAGTGAGAGGGTAAGCAGGAATATATGAAAAAATCTACGCAAGCAAAAATTGAGTTTTCTGTTGGAAAATTCTGTCAGGATAATATTTTTCTGAGCTCTGCCAATGAGACTTTTGAGCAGTTGATAAGGATCAATTAACAGTGTGCAGGGAGGAGGTAGGTTACTGTAAGAAACAAGGAAACACCCCTATTTTCATTGAAGTTTGTGAAAAGGTTAGAAGTGGCTTTTTGGAGCCTGAGAGAGCTTCCGCTGGTGCACTGCAGGTCATAAACAAGGAAGATTTTGCTTCCTATCACTGATTGACTAATCATATCCACATAGTTCAAATGAAGATGTTCTGAGGCATCCCTTCTCAGAGCAGGAGTGCAAGCCTCTGCTATTTGATCTCTTCTTTTACATTTATATTTTATATTAATGAAAAGGAGCAGCTAGTAGAGACAGAATCAAATGCTGGGCCAGCTAGGCCAGTGCAGCTCTGCCCTGGCATTTCAGTCCTGCTCTTCATCAGTAAATGCTGATGTGACCCACCCTCAGTGCCTGTGCAGCTGAATTGTACTGTGGGTCAGCAGCAGTATTTTCAATTCAAAGCAAGCTACAATTAGTCCCATAGTAACTGTGCCATGTTATTTGCAATTAGAAAAAATCAGCTGGAGAATTTGTGAATAGCAAAGTTTTTTGTCATATTAAAGAAACATCCTGATGCTGTAGCTGTGTGCTGTCTGCATCTGGTCTTCCAAAACTCAGACCCTCTGCTACACCAAGATCCAGACACTTTTTAGTACATAATATGAAATGTGGTTTTCACCATGCACATTTGTGTGAATCAGAATCTTCAAAAAAGCTTGGACATACCCACTGCCACCATATGCTGGTTTTGACTTCCCTTCGTGGGAAGTGTAACTCATGCAGCATTGGCTTGAAACGTGCAATGCACATTGGTATCCAAAACTGAACAAGAGGTAAGCATGTTAGACTATAAGTCCTGCAAAGGCCCTTTCCATCCATCTTTCTAGGAAGACTGATACCCTCTCCTTGTCAGCTGGCTCCTGGGAACCTTACAGTAGCAGCTTCATTATTCTCATAACAGTACAGGCAAACATTATTTGTGGAGTTAGTCACTTTGGTTCATATGCTGATTGCTATCTTATTGTAGGCTCTGCTCAGAGCCACTTTAATGATGCTCAAACAGCTGAGTTATGAAAACAAACCCAGAGGCAGCCGAGCACAAAAGACCTGCAGTCAGCTGAAGAGACAGGGCTGGAGCGCTGTCTTCCTCTTCCCAGAGCTGGTCTGCAGCGTAGCTGTGGATGTTGCTCTGGAAGAACAGGCTAAAGCCTGCAGATGCTGGGAAGGGCAAAGAGGTCTTTGAAGACCAGGGAATGCTGCTTACAGTCTCAGCATTTAGGGAGTATTTAGTACTATTTAGGGGGTTACTGGAGTATTGTCCCATGGCTGCTGCAGTACTACAAGTACTATAAATGTAAGAAGTAAAAATTTGGTTCTTCCACAAAGGCAATCGTTGTCCCAGCAAGTAGTAGAGACAACACTGATGAGAACTTGTGACGCAGATGCAGGATTACCTATTGCTACTCTGGATAAAAACAACTTTCTTACAAGCAAGTTCTTACTATAGCTGAGCTGAAGTCCTCCTCTGGTTTACTCCACAAGGATGAATTTTAGTCTGAAAGTACTGAATTCTTGCAAGCATGCAGGCAAGTGTAGTCCATTGCAGTGCTCACATGTTCCTTTCTACCCCTGTGGCTACAGAGATGCAGGTGAGGACATTCCCAGATTTAGTGAGGTCTTCCACCACCAGAATAACTGTTGTTTGTGGAAGGGGCAGATTGATGATCTTGGCTATCCATTTGTGAGTGTCACAAATAACATGCTTCCTGCATGAAACATCAAAGCTCTATGTTTATGTGCGATAGAGGGACCAAGATTTTGTTTTCATCTAGTAAAATCTGAAGCTTCTCCTGCTCTAGGAGAACACAAAATTCTCCTGAGATTGTGGCACTCCTTAACAGTGGGAAAAAGAACTTTCCCTCCTATTTCAGCCCAGCTTCTGAGATCAAGCCCCGATCAAATGCTAATAACACATCTGTCTTTGCAGTGGATCTACATAAAGTTTATGCTTCATGATTCACATGAAAGAGGAGAGAGAGTAGGAGTGAGGTGGCCACTTCCCACTTAATGTTTGAAAACACAGGAGACAGAATTAAGATAAAACCTGTGGATCTACAGGAGAAAAGTCCATCTTTCCTCTTTTAAGAAAAAACATAGTGCTCAGCCTGCAAAATCTTCTCAGTTGTACTTCAGGTTAAAGTCCCTTTGTATATCACAGGAATTTCTTTCCCTTTATAATCTTCTTGCTGGCCTATAGGTAATTGAACAGCAGATCCACACAGTAAGCCCTTCAAAAGGAATTACAAGGATTACATATCTCATATTCACCTCATTTCACCCTTTGCAAATGTTGAACGTGAGGCATCGGTTTCTTTCTAATCCACATAATTCAGATATGTGGAGCTTTGTGTTGAGACACCTTCCCCCTTTTCCTCTTTACCTAGCAACTGTTTCAGGAAGTGAGGCAGCTGAACTCAAAAAGTTATACAAAAATTAGCTTGAGAAGCAGATATAGCTCTTCAGGAGGGAAAATTGAGGTCTGGAAGAAAGAACAGAGGGAAAGTTGGAAATAGAAAGGTGAGTCTTAGAGGAGTTGGTCATTGAGAGAAGATATACATTAGTCTAAGTATTTTCTTAAATGGGCTAAAAGACATATAAACATTAGTCTCTCCACTCATTACCAACAAACCTACACTAAAGGACAGAATGTGGTCACATTCTACAGTTATTGAATGGATGCATATCTAAGGGAGAGCAATGAATTTATTTAGTGAAGGCACTTTATAAAGGTAAAGTAATAAAGACATTGATTTTAAAAAAGGAAAGGAGTTTCCTGAATGCACTAAGCCACCACCAATATGAAATCTGTCAATGCAATAACCTAATGGATTAGAAAGATGGTTATCTCCTTAGAAACTGGAGACGATACAGCAGGACTAAAGTCAGGAAATCTTTACCTACATAAGAAAACAAAAAGGAACCTTCCGAAAGCAGTAGCCTTCCCTAAACCAGCTGCCAGGGAATACATACACATTATTTAAATGCTCAGCAAATGCAAATGAAATCTGCATCTCTCTGCGGCAACGTTGCAGGCCTGCTCCGCTTCAGAGTATGCAGTAGCACAGGAAGGCTTGCTGCTTTGAAAAGTCACAGTTGAACTGAAGTTAGTGGAGATGAGACCTTTTATAGGAATAAAACACACCTGCCCTGTGCAAGAGAGTTTCAAAGGCCCATTCAGTGACTACAGTGGTGGTGTAATGCAAATGGACAGGTGCAGAAGATCTCATCTCTGCTATGGAAGGATGTAGGGATTCCTGATTTGGTGGCATGTAACTCCACTGAATTGCTAAGGTGATGGAAGCCAGTTTTGTGAGCCAACTGGCACCAGTTTCCCTGAGTGACCAGGCTGCTTTCAGGGTCTGACCTATCATTTGCTGCATTGTGCAGACAGCTCCTCTGATGGTTGTGTTTCAGGAATTCCTCTCTGCCCTGATGTGAGAGGTTTTTGACTCGAAATCCTGCTCAAAAGGGGTATTGGAAACCCATACCTGAGCTACCAATTGGTCATTTTCCCCAGCATAAGCAAAGTGTAACAGAGCTTTGCCTTTGCCGATTGCTAGGTCTTTATTCACTCTGAATATTTCAACTTATTGTGAACTCAGGTCAGCTTCAGTGATGCTGAGCTAATTCCTCAGCCTCTCTAGCTTTGGTCAGTCTGTAAGATCTGTAACTATCAGAGTGGCTGTATACATGATGTCTAAATCAGTTAGAAAAATAGTTAGTGTAGAAAACCAACAAAACATATGCTTCTCAGGGCTAGGTCTCTCATGGAATACAGCTTTGGACAGACAGTGCTTTACAAGCTTTTGGAAATGTTCTCTGATGAGCATTTTTACCATGGGAAGAGCATACGAGTATTTGTGTTGACCAATATCTCTTTCTAATTCTGTTTTGCTATCTCTAATTTACTTTTCCTTTTTTTTTTATGTAGTGTCAGTCTGTCTCCATATTCTGGCCAGGAATATATTAGTTGCGCTTTTCTTCCTGTGTTTGCAGAGAATAACTAAGTCTTTACTTCCATCCTGACAAATAAAGATCATAGCTTCTTTGACCTCGATTTGTTGTGATGCTATCAATTTCTTATTCATCCACCTGCTGCCATGCTACTCCAACAGTTGATATTTGGGTAAGAAACTGAATAATGAATAAAAACAGAGGACCTGATCCGGTTTGCTTTAAACATAATTTTTTGAGGTCAAAGAGTGATCCTTCTTAGGAGCAGCTGGGTTACAAAACTGCACTAGTGCTAAGGGCTTCATACTACACTGTATAAAATTCTTCAACGCGGGTCAACAAAGTTGTGTCATAACAACTCTCTGTAGGTGGAGAACAGAGGAGTGATGGTGGTATGATGCCTGCTGTGTCACACAGTTTAAAGGTCTGATCATTTTAAAATTGTCGCATAGAAATTTCTTGTACTGTGGCACAATCCTGCCATGTGGAGCCAAGATGGAACTTGACACCACACTAATAATTGGTACAAATTCAAATGCATTCTTTAGAGGCATTTTCTTTTCTCATTTACTGGCTTGATGTGTTTTTATGTGGATCAGAGGAATTGCAAAGTTCTAGCTGGCTGGCTGTTTTGCCTGCAGATGAGTGAATGGCTAGATTAGTAGTTAAGCAATAGTTGGTTTTGAAAGTATAATTTCAAGATGAACAAAAGGCTGGCTTTTCACATCCTCCTGTGATTTTAATAAAACAAACACACAGCATTAGTGTGTTAAGAGTTGCAATGCTGCCTGAGTTGCTCATGATCAGCAAAGTGTAAGGATATGAAATCATCCCTTGTACCTATCAGAGATCCTCATGGAGTTTTATTTTTCTATATTAGAGGGATTACAGGAAGCAGAGCATAACTCTGCAAAAGACAAGATATGTGGGAAACAAGGCTGTATATGTTTCTGTCACAGTATCATGCTCATTTTAATGTCCCTAAACTTAAAGATATGACCCAGAATTTTCTGTAATCAGCAGTAGTCAACAACTTGTATTTCAGCATGTGCTTATCTATTTGGATTCTTAGTGGTGCCAACCATTGAGCACAGAGCATCTCAGAGAAACAAGGCAAGTGTGGCTTAAAGAATATTTATACCTGTTGAAAGTGGTATTCAAAATGGGAAGCACAGCAAAGGGCTCACTTTTCCGGTCCTGTGATTGTGCTGTCAGTTTGTGTCAGGCTATTTCCCTCCTTCATTCTGTTCCTACCTTCAGTGGCATGCCCTTTAAAGGAAAGAGTTGGGGTGAACACTACATTTCTCATGGTGAAAGCTTAATGCAACCCAGGAATGCCAGGAAAGTCACTATATATCCACGGAGGAAAAGTCTTTTTCTTTCAGTGCAGGGACAAGTGGGGTCGATGATCTGAGACAGCTGCCTGCATTTCTTCTAAGAACATTTGGAGGGTGTCTTTCACCCTGACAGGAATAGTTCCATGAGGAAACTCCGTACGTTTTCTGATCCAGAGTAGGTTTTTATCGGTAAAACTAGTCACCAGTCTCTGCTGGAAACGTATCTTGCAGAACTTCTCTGTGAGTAGTATCAGCAATGAAGGGAAAAAAGAAATGAAGAAGCACATCCACATGGTGCTTTCCTTGACAGTCTCTGCACTCCATGCTGGAGGTAACTATCACTGGAGTGAGATTAAGGGCACTTGACAGCTGACATCCTGTTGGACTTTGCAGTCATTCATTGCACTTTTTACTGTTGCACTGTTTACTGTTCTTCAATACTGTTATTTTACTCTTTAATGTCCATCTCATTTAGTGCACTGGCCTGATATGGTGCAGCAGTTCAGTTCTCTCTCACTTGTCTTCGCAGGCATGAACAGGACACCCAGCCTGCAAGTACTACAGTCCATCTGCAGAACAATAATTGCACCTTCTTTCCTTTTCTCCCTCTGTACTCTTGAGCAGGGAAAGGAGATGAGAGTTTTATGATCATGAAACATGCTTATATGTTGATAAATAGAAGTAAATAGAGATCTACAATTAAGGAACAGTAAGAAAGTTGCAAAGTCAAGCATTGAGAAATTAGAAAATTCCAGCATCAGAAATGCTTGTGGAATCATAATTTACCCTGCTTGTAAAACATTATAAAATCTTTAGTTACACAGCCACATCTTGTTTTTTTCCCCAAGACCTTGTGTTAGTCAGTGTGTAGGTCAGTTGGTGTTTTCTTCCCTTCCCCTCGTTACTCAATCGGGTAAGACTAGTCAATGCTGACCAAATCTGAACACAAATTGGAACATTTCTCTGTCTTCAAGGGTTCTCACCACTCTTGTATTTCAGTGTTTCAAAAACATTTAGTGTTTACCTTGGTAAAGTGAGATACTAAATTTGTGCTCAGTGACAAAACTTAACACTAACAGCCAGTGCCTGTGCCCCAAATGTAAAGCACTGTGTTTGACCGTTTTGGTGGTGAAAGGGATTACAAAATACAAATTGCACAGTAACAGTGCCTTCAGATTCCTACAATTTTTAGGAGGGAGACAGTGGAAATAGGTAATAGCAGAATCAAAAAGTCTCTAGCCTAATTGCATAAATGGATTAGAGGAATAATTTCAGTCAAGAAAACTGAAGTAACCCAGAATTATTACAAAAATCATTCCATGCACATATTGTTGTTGGAGTCTATGTTTATTGCAGTCCATGTTTGTTGTCCTTTGATGATTTTGCTGTCAAATGCACTCTGTCTATAAGTAGCACTGAGGTATTCAGTGAACACACTGAAATCTCACCCAGACTGGCAAGCTGGATTCTTTCTGGTTCCAACATTATTGTCAGTAATAGGCTCTAGGAGAGGAGTTTCGTTAGGTTTCTGTTGACAATTCATTTAGCACATTGAAACTTGCTTTCCTCTCTTGTGGTTGTTTGGGCTTGGCAAGTTTAAAGTGTTTAAAAGTTTCTGATTATCATTACTTTGTGAATGGGACTCTGAGTAGGAGAGGGGAATGGAGTATTCCAGAACAAACACGGCGGGGAGCAAATTCCTAGTTCAAGTGGGATTCATCTTACTTGTTTTTCCCCCTCTGCATCTAGGATAACTTGATTAAGGTGACCTTTAGGCTCCCAGAGAGGGAGAAGTTAACCAACCATAAGTCCTCCTCTCTGTGTTAGACTTTTTATTAAGATGGACACCCAGTTGGAGACATCTGTCTTTATCTTCTGACTACAGGGAAAACTTTGATATTAGATGAGATGTATAATGTTTTTATAGCTCAAATTTGGGTAGAGAAATCTATCCTAGGGGCCTGATGGAGTCTACTTCAGTGTTACATTTCTCATTCAAAGGACTAGGACATGCTTCATCTCACAGTTTCATCACATTCCACCTTTACTTGTGTAACATCCAGCCTTCATTCAGACGAGAGGAGTGAATCAGGCTTACTGGAATCTGAAACTTTCTATTACACATCAGCATAATACAGGTCCCAAACCATTTCTTATTGAATAGCTAAATGTCATTAATTGTATTGATGAGGGGGAAAGAGAAAGGTGAAAAGCTATACACACTGATGCTGCAGCTACTTCAGTTCAATGTTAACTGCATCAGACTGTGTTGTTGTTCTTTATAATTAGAAGAATTAAATATACGTCATACGCATATACCTGTCTGCATTCTGCTCTCAGTAACAAGAAAAGAATGAGTCCCTTTTACCTTTCACCCCCAGCTTCCTTTCATACACATATACTCATGGTACAGATATTTTTTACCCTTCAGGCTGGCAATGAAAATACTAAAAGCTCAAGAAAAATCACCTGGAGAACCATGCAAATCTTCATACAAAAGATAGCCTATATTCTGTCTGACATTCTCTCCTTTTTCTCTGTTCTGACAGATGAATGTGGTGTGGCATAAAAGTTTGGAACTGAGAATGAAATCAAGAAGCAGATAGAGAGGAAAAAGAATAGTCTGAATGAAAAAACTTCGTGACTGATAAAAGAGATGTAATATTCCAGTGCTCACAGAAAAGAGCTCTTAGAAATGAAACTATTAATGACTTCAGAGCTGCATAATTTTAATATGTGAAAATAGAGCTGCCTTGAAAAGGAAAGTGAAAGACAAATAATATACCTAAAGTCTGTCTAAGGGAGAACATTTTTTTATTCCAGACTGAGTGTTCATAACTCTCGACAGTTAGTGAACTCTATCGGGGTTGGAAGGCATCAGCAGTGATGTTAAAAAAGCTGCTGTCAAGTGCTTTCTATAGATTTTAATTTCTTTTTCTTACCTCTGACAATCTATAACAGCTCTTTTGAGGTTCAAGAACACAACATTTCTGTGCTGGGATTATTGGCAACCAGGTAGCAAACATAGCTGATCCTCTTTTTTGTCATCCCCACCATGACTCACTCATCATATCAGAGAGCCTGAACGTCTCTCAGTTTATGTTCATTTCTTCTGAACACAGCATTATTACTGCAGATGTCATCAGGGATACAGCAAGAAGCAGAAAAAGCCCTAGAGTGCTGAACATTCTCAAAAGGGAGAGCAATGAAGAGCACGGAGTCAAGTTCATTGCCCATTCAGAGAACTCTGATGCATTATTGGTTCTCTCATGGAGTTTGTACACTCTTGGTCACGTAACCTCTTGGTGCCTCTGCTTCCCCCTATAAAATAGGGTTTTCCTTAATAAAAATGATAATTTGTGACACTGCTAGTCTGAACAGAGCAATGTTTTCTACTATAGTAAGTGAGGGCTCTCTCTACAGAGAGCTGACACTCTTCTTTATAGACAAGGGATGAGAATAGCAGTTACAGGAGCTGTTTTAATGCCACCACCAGCAATTCTCCTTTGGTTTTTTTACTGTCTAAATGAATCGATACAGATTGCCTGCACAGCCCTTTCAGGAGCATTATTAGCTTACAGTAACAAGGTAGTTTTAATTACATATTCACCCTCAGAAAAAAGGTTTGAAGCTTTTGTGCTCTTGCACCTGGGGAAAGTGAAGTATTTGTATTGGATGACTAAAGCTTACACTTCTGCAGTTGGGGAATAGAAACACTGTCACTAATAATGGCGTAACTGCAGAGCTTTCTTGTGAATAACGACCTACCAATAAAAACACTCTTGCCAAAATGTCATCAAATAATTTTGAACAACAAACTGTTTGGAAGCAATCACAATCTGCTAGTTGATGTCTCTACAAAGCACAGAGAGAAGACCATCAGGAAAATTATTTACCACCAATTGTTCAACAAGATTTACTGATAAATTGTTTTCTCAGAAACTGGATCTCATCATAAGACCCTTCATTTTACAATTTAATTTCTTCCAGTGTACTGCCATTTCATGTATCTTTTCCTTACCTCTGAAATTCTTAACCATAGAATTTTGTTAAAAGTCTTTACTTCAAGTAGTTAGTATTAGCACCTCTATGGACCTTAAAATACCCAAAGTGGTCTTTTTCTGCAACAGATGAAGGATGTACTTATTTTAGGTGACAGGCCCCACTCTGATCTCCCTGATCAGAGTGGGACTAATGGATGTACACTGCAAAAATAGGAAGGCTGTCATATTTGCTTTTCTATTTCTTGTCCGAGACTCACAAACAACTAAAACATCTACAGAAGAATCCTAAAAAAGCAAGGAAAAGCATTCAGATCTCCTGCAGCTGACATTGACACTGTAGTTACAGAACCATGTATCTTCCTCAGAAATGGAAAATAAAACCAGAAGAGATGCTCCCAGATCTTCTCCCACTAACATATGGATCATGACGCTTGGCATGCAGAGAACTGTTTGCTACAATACAACAACCTTACACAGCTTCATCTTATAGAACATTCCTCCACCCTGCTCAGACTCTCCTCCCACCAAGTGCTGGCAGAACTAAAGGAATAAACAATATTGGAACAGAGAGAACAAAAAAAGAGATTGTAGTAAAGAACAAATGGGAAGTCGGCAGCTGGGATTTGTGACAAGAGGAGGGAATCCAGGAAGTTAAGAGAAACAGCAAAACTGTTGTCTCACTGACTTCTCAGAGACATACAAACAGTTCTCAGGACACAGGGGGTCAAGACTAAAGTGCAGGGGGTCTCTGAAATCAAGGTGATTTCACAGGGGATGAATTTCAATTTTTTCATCTGCACTGTGTTCCACCTGCCCCTTAATGAGCACAATGAGGCAGGAAGCTCCCAGCAAACAGCTGCTGCTGCTCTGAAGGCTTCCAGGATGTTGTGGTGTTTTCTTCCTCTGTTCTGGAGCTACAGGCTGCCTGGAGCATTGAGCATGAGAAGATGCAGGTCTGCATGCGCTTCCCTGCTCATTAGAGACAGCCCGACGGTCTGCAGTGAGTGCCAGCTTCCTGCTGTACTGCATCCGTAGGCTTGTTAGCATTTCATTTTGGAGCCTGAGAGCACTTCAGAGGCTCCTTGTTTGAGCAGTGAGGACCTTAAATGTTACACATCAAAACAAGTAATGGACAGGGATAATTGTCTGTCCCTGGTGTTTCTACATCTTTGTCATCTGGATGAGTTCGTGCAGCCTGTTAGTTCCCAAGACTAAGTTGATATTGCAGGTATTAATTGCTATAAGGAATATGCTGCTGACTAAATAAATGCTCTCCTGTAGGCACTTTGGAACTGCAGCTGATTTAAAGCATGGCTGCTATAGCTGCTCCTGGGGACAACAGGTTTCTGCTTCATTTCCTGATCACAGGGGGATTTGTGTGACTGAGCAGTTTGGCTGCTTGCAAGCTTAGCATTTGTGGTGATCCATGAAATCTCTACTCAAAGATGAAGATATTGATATCAGTGCAATTGTGATGGCACCCAAATAAAGTCATCAGGTGGGAAAAAAATTGTCACTGATGAGTTTGCTGTGCACTCACAAGTATTTAAAACTGCTGTGATAATCTGGAACTGGTTTCAGAGATGTGTTAAAACTCAATGCATCTATCGCAAATATGATTTTACTATTAAATTCAAACCATTGCAACTGCTAATTTGATATATCTAGCAGAGCTATTAGAGAGACAAAGGACTTCTTTGTGGTATTTGAACTGTGATCTGTGCACAGCCTTGGGAGCTCTTGCTGGCAAAGCTGTTGAAGGGTCTGCAGTCAGAAGTCTTACAACATTTGTGAAACTAACATTTGAAATAAAGAAGAAAGTAACACTCTTCCAAATCTCTGTGTCCCCTATACTCCAAGTTGTGCAACATCCTCTGTGTTGGTAACCACAGTCAACTTTCACTGTGACAAGCTAAGCCAACACATCCGTGGGTACTGTAAATCATCAAAAGAAACAGAAGTCTGAACTTATGGCAGAAAAACTGACTTGTTTCTTTCTGATCTGAAATAACACTGCACAATCAAGTCATAGACCCTTGTTTCTGCTGGGGACAGCTGTGACCCAGTTGGACCATGTCTCCATTAGTCATTCACTGCTTGATTCCCTGCTTATACGTGGTATGGGGAAGTCTCTGCATTAAGGATGTTTAGACCTGACATTAGGCAAGGTAGATGAGGCAGGGAAAGGAAAAGTTACTGTTTTGCCATTGTGGTTCTTTGACTGACATAGGGTACAAATAGAAATTATCATTATCTACATGCCGATATCCATTAAATCCTTCTGTTGTTAAGTCCATTACAGCTACAGCATAAATACTGTGCAGCACCTTTCAGCAGAGGATTATTTTGTGCCTGGCATAGTTTTCCTATGGCTTTCCTTTCCTCTTCTTTTCCCAAGTTCTCGGCTGGGCTCTGAGTTAACCACAGAAGGCTTGCAATCGGCAGCTGTCACAATAACTTTTGCATTGTCTGAGAATGCTCATCTCCTTCATATCCCTCCTGCCAGCCAACTGCCAGCTGTGTATGCTTTATGGATATTTCTGTTTTCCCCCTGCTTTGCTTAGCAAACATGTTTGTCCTCGTCAATACTAAGAATTAATGTGCTGAATAGCTATAATGAAAGACATGGAAAGAAAGGTTTTAACTTCTTTGGAAAACCTGTGGCTTAACTGATCATTGCTGGTATTTCTAGATCATTATTAGTAACTGTGAAAGTGCAGGAAGAAAACACAAAGGGCTGCCTGTGTTATACCCTCTGCAGATCTTCCCAACAGAGGGGAGCAGCTGGGGCTTGCTGGAAAGACAATGCTATGCAGGAACCTCCACCTCACAGTGCTCCCCACAGAGAGCTTCATGTGTGCAATGAACAGCAAAGCATGCGCTCTTAGGAAAACTTGTTTTCCCCACAGTTTTCCTCCTGAGCATCTCAGCTTCTTCTCCCTCATGCCAGCAGCCTCTCATGTAAAAGGGAAGCATGAAAAAAAGTGAAAGGGAAGCATGAACAGTTATCTGGGTTGAAGGAAGTCAATGCAAAATGGACACAGGAGAATCCGGTGGGGGTAGATGAGAGAAAAAAGGCACAGCAGCAAAAGAAAGTAGGGTTGTATTACAATACGGTTTCTCTAAGGAAAGGAGAATGTGTGAAGCATATCTGAGAGTGAAGCATTCTGTAAGGAGAAAAGGAGCTGTATGTGCATGAAGGACATTCACTGATGAAGGAAGAGGGTGCAAGGTGTAAGGAGGAGTGGTGACAGAAAGGGAGGAGGTAGGACGTGAGGGTTGGATACAAAGGACAAGCATTGGAGTTTCCTGTGGAACTGGGGTGAGCTGAAGCTGGGATGAGAGAAGCAAGCAGAGAATTAATAGGTAAGGTCTGTATATGTATATGTATATGTATGTCCTACCTGTAATAACATGATGTCCTTCAAAATGTTGTGAAATTATCTCTACTTTCTATAAGAAAACAGATGTTTGGGGAAATAAAAATAATAAAAGAACTCCCACATTTAAAAATAACCCGGCTGTGGGAGTAGATCATACTTGTAGGGTTGACAGAGCTTGAATGAAAACGTGGGTTCAATAATGTTATTGATCAGCCCATGCTGAAACCTGCTGCATGGTGTTTCATGTTAAGCTGAAAGGGCTGATGCTCATCTGTGAGTTGCTGGCCCAGACAAAGGCCAGCATCACCTGGTTCTGCCAGTCCTGCTTCCAAAACAGAGCCCAGCCTAGGGGCTGGCCAGGCCTCCGTGCTGCATGGGCAGTGAGAAGGCACAGGGGCATGTTGGAGCAGGCTCTATGCTTCATTTCTGGAGTCTTATGGGTGAACTGCTGCTCACCTGGGAGAAGGCAGGGAAAGTGACTTCCCTCTGCTGAGAGCTTTAAGTATTTTTGTTTGAGACCCCTCTCCTGCTCATCCACAAGAGGACATCCTGTTTTCTTCGACCTCCCTCAGCCTTCTGATTACTTGGGGATTGCTAAAAAAAATAATCTTTCAAAAGGGCATTTTAAAGGAAAGGAAAGGAAAGGCAATATCATTGCATTTTCATATCAATTCATAGAGAAACCCTGCATTTTTTCATGGCTGCCTGCATTTGGCATGTATATTTTCATGTATAATGTTTAATCGGAAAGCTAACTTGGGATTTAGGATCTCTTTTGACACTGTTCAGTTTACATAGCATGACTATAGGGAAGATGCTTTGGAAGAAAGCAGCCATAATGAGCTACTTATGAGGGCAATCAAACATATAAATAGAAAAATTTCCTTGAATGGTCACACTCAAAGGTCTTCCCTGACCCTGTCATTAGGAGCTAACCTTCTCTGGCAGGACTAGAAAGTGCTTAGAAAAGACATTATTCCTTCTCCCTTTTTTAAGTACCCTTTGCCTTCTCTGTCTACTGTTTCTAACCTTGCCTGCTGTGGTTCACTTCTACTGCATCTATTGCACTACCTTGACTGCATTTTAGGCACTGTAGGTCATTTTCTCTCACAGTCTTGCCAACATTTCCTCTTTGGGTATGCAGACGTATTCCACTCACAAGGAAAACTTCTTAATGCTGAATTCTATCACAACACCCAGATTATTAAGATACAAATATCTCCTTGGTAGAAATGGAAACTAAAATGACAGAGAAGCAAAGCTGCGTGTTGGTGCCTCAGGAAACTCACTCACACCTGTGCTATTGCAGCATGCAGTAGGGAAAGGAGACAGCAGAAGGAAGGCTTACAGCAACTGAAACTAGGAGCTGGGAGTCAGTTCTGATGGCTAAGGTGGTGAGAGTTGTGTGGGCTACAGTCACTTTGGTGGGGACTCCTTTAGGTGGGGACTGGCTGCACTGGGAAAACGAATGAGCTGGGATTCCCCTGTAACCTCTGGTTCTTGCTGTGCTGCTGCTTCCTAAAGAGAGCTTTAATTTTGAATCAAATCAATCCTCTCTGCTCCTAAGCTTTTGAAAATTGTGTGAAGAAACTCTGTTCTTCCCATTCACCCATAATAGCAACAAGGAAAGTAGGTGTTTAATGAGTGTTAATAAATAACACTTTATTTCCATGGTAACATTTAAGACATTAGGCAAAGACAATTCAAAAAAGACAGATGTCCCCTCCAAAACAGAAGAGTGCAGAAAAGATGCATTTCACTCAAATATAAGGACTTATCCAAGGCATGCCCTTCAGGAATTTTCTTGCCCTAAACTCCTTCAAGCATCAGAGCAAAATAGAAAGATCTCCAGAGAAGATTAAACACAACTAAGGTGTAAATGATGCCATGAAAACTCTCTTTCTCCTTTTCTCCAATGGCTGCAGACAGAGGGAGTGATCCTATTGGACTATCCTCCTTACCCAGGCACTGTACATTAGCTGGGATAGATCCAAGTTGAGTAGGTTCTGTCTCCACCTGGCATTCGTCACCCATGCTTTTTTTGAGTGGTGGTGCACCTTCGTAGCATCCTGTTGGGAACTACCATGCATATCATGCTCTTCCCTACAAAGAAAATTTTAATACCTGGGGTTTTTTGTCCTCATGGGTATGGTAAGTGTTCAGGAAAGGCAAATAATTGTGCTTTTCTCAGAGTATGTGTTTGATGAGGAGTGCATGGATCCTAAAGATATCTTTTAGAAGAGCTACGGTAATATTATGAGGAGGTACCAACGTAAACACCACTAAACACAAAATGTAAGTAGTTCCTTTGAGCCATTTTTTTATCCTGCCACTGTTTCTGTGTTGAGAGAAGTGTATGCTGTCCTTTAAGATGAACTGGGACTTAGGGACTTGCTATGACCCTATATGATTTCACAGATGTGCCTCACGTATTTCTTTTGGAAAGACTTTTGGAAATGTCATTGCATTCATTTTATTTTTGCAATCAAGGTTTGAGAGAACAGAAAACTGCTTGAAGTGGTGGCTCTGCCTTCCCAGAGGTACTATGCTGTCATATCCGATGCCCCTCTGAGACTTTAGGTGACTTAAATGTGTCACAGGACTCTGCCACTCTCTTTGGATGCTTGTCGCTTCATTGTGGAATGGAAGTGAAGGCAGAAGCCAAAAGTGTTTATAAAAAAGATACACTACAGGCTCATACTGTCTCTATTTCTAATCCTTTAACTGTATGCCAACTCCTCTTGAAAGCCTAGGTTTCCAGCACACAACAAGATCTTTCTTAGTCTTATGTCATTGGAGAGTCATTAGCTTAAAGGATCTTTGAAGCATGACAAGATTTCTTTATTGGAGAATGCACTGATGTGGCTCTCTTTAGGCAAACACAAGATTTTGGATTCCCAGTCCTTTTCACATTCTCCAATGTGTCTGCCTGATGTGGTTTCCCAAGTACTTTCAAGATTAGGATCTAAATAATAAAGCATCAATGATTTATTTGTCTAGTTTTTTAGTCAGATACCATCAGCCGAGTGATTAAGAATGAAACAAGGTTCCTGTTGCAGCCAGCTTCCTGTGCTTTTAGTTCTTCAAACCCCAGAGCCTGGGCTTCTCTGTGTTTTGTGGCTCATGTGCCTGCAAAAACAGCTGTCTGCACTTACCTGCGTGCTTATTAGCTGCACTCCTATATTATATGATGAGTTTGTAAAGGGTCTGATAAGCTGTTAGAAAGATACATGGGTCAGATATATCTCTCACTAATCAGAGATAATCTGATTAGTGATAATCTGATTTCACTAATCAGAGTGGAAAAAAATGAAATAATTCAGTTTGCTACAAGAGAAATTTCTCACTTGTGAACTTAAAATCCTGCCTTTCTTTCTTTTCCTTTTTTTTCCCCTCCTCTTCCTTGCCCTCCCTTGCTGTCCCTAGACTGTATGACTCTGTTGTAAAGTATTGCAAATGTATTCAGATTACAATTTTCCTAGAAAGAAAAAATGAAAATATGACTTGTCAAATAATATCTTTTGTCTGTCATCTAAAACTGTACAATTTTGTAATATCCTTTTATATTTTATAACATTATCATGCCTTTAGATACTGTGCTACATATTTCAGACACCTGCTGTCTGTGATGTATTATGCCAGGTCGATTCATGCTGTAACAACTCCTCAGTTATTTTTACCATCTTGTAAGATGATGAAACTTACAGCCCTTGGCTGTTGGTTTCTTGCCTTGTGTTATGTGGTGGAAATCATGGGAATAGACAATTGGTTTTTTTCATAACCATGTGGCTAGAAAGAGAAACAGGAGATGACGAATCAGAAAGAGATGGTGCATCTGAAATAGTGTCATATTCCCTTTCGCAGTTGCCAGGTATCCCAAAACTGACCTCTTGCAGGTATTGTGCCTCCTACGCACCATAAAGAAGTTAGACTCTCTTGGGCTGAAACAGCACAATTTGCTGGGAGTTTAATTTGTCCCATAAGCCCTCTCTCCTTCTGTGTAGGAACAGCTGTGTGGTGCATGGAGATATGCTCATGTGAAGCAGATCTAGGGCTTGGGCTGTACGCTGAACTCTCAGTCCAAGTGAAGTTGGGGCAGTTTGATTTGTACAGTACATCTGGATTCTGCTGAAGTCATGGTCACATCAGGCTGTTGGTGGTGGAAGCCACTAGCTGTACAGAGTATGTAGCAAAGTCAATTGGCAGTGTTTTAAGCACACTCTGAACAAGTGAAAGTGCTCTGGCAGAGTAGAAGGCAAAGATGTAGAGATGTGAATGGACTGCTGGTGGCCTTATTAGAATTATAGAATGGTTTGGGTTGAAGGGACCTTAAAAGATCATCCAGTTCCAACCTGCCTTGCACAGTTAGGGACACTTTCCTCTAGACCTGGTTGCTCAGAGTTCCATCCAGCCTGGCCTTGAACACTTCCAGGGAGGGGGAATTCACAACTTCTCTGGGCAACCTGTTGCAGTGCCTCTTCATCTTCATAGTAAAGATTTTCTTCCTAGTATCTAATCTAAACCTACTCTCAGTTTGAAGATAATTTACCATCTCCTGAGTGTTCACCTCTGCTGCTCAGTAAGAAGGGCAGAGCTCTGATCCTGGATGAGACCACAAACAGTTGCACCTGTGCCCTGCAGGGAAGCATGGGACTGAAAGTTCTTCATGTCTGTAGCTCTGTTTATAGCCAGACAAATGACAAAGGTGGTCTGGCCTTTTTGCATATTCATCAAAGCCTCCTACTAACTTGAAATATTAATGTCTTTTAAGATAAATTGCCATGGGAAGATGTAGACAGCTTGAGACACAATAAATGGGAATTTGACTGTCTAGACAAATCTGAAATGCTTCTAAAGTCTTAAAACTCAATTGAAGTTTCCTTGATTTTAAAGCAAATTTTTTCCTAATTTTGTCCAGTTGGAAATATCAAGAAGAAAATGTGTAGGTGTTTTTGAGACCTCAAAGTTCAACAGTACCAAGAATTCATTGAAAGAGCAAGTTAACATAACTGACTGGTTTACCATCACAAGAGACATGAATCAGCACCATGGCTTTGGGATACTTTATTAGAGTCCAGTTATACCACTGAGCTGCTTGTCCATCTTTGGTTTAAACCTGGGTATAATAGATACAGATGATTCTGTTTTCCTGTTAAAAAGACACTGTGTAACACATTACTGGGTAGATTTCAGCCATGGACATAACCGAAGTTGTCAGTTCCTTTTTGTTCTTTACAAAGAAAAAATGATAGTGGAAGGAAACATGTGATTTCGGGGGCCCAAAGCAACACAACCCTGAAGATAAGACACCAGGGATGCTGACAGAGCAAGCACAGCTCAAGGGATAATGGAAAGAACAGCTCCTGCCCATCTGTTTCCATGCCTCGAACAAATCTTGGCCCAACTCCGAGATTCTTTGTAGTGGAATAAACAGCTTTTCTCCTAGGAAAGACTGAGCAAATCACCTGGCTGCTTTGTGTGAATGGATTTCAGATATTAAGATCCTTCAACAACCTTTCAGTTCACCTGGACTATTAAAAATTCTGTCTTTCTTCCCCACTCCATTGATCAACTGATGCACCACAGCTGACTCTATACCCTATTTTCTCCTGTCCAAAAAGGAGAAAAAAAATTTTCTTTCCATGTGACATTTTGCAGACAGCTGCATTCTTCTTTGCAAGCTCCGAGTTCATACTCAGACTATTATTTACCCAGCTGAAAAATGAGAATTCAAATTGGAAGTGTTTAGTCGATTTCTAAATGTGTGCCCTGGAGGAGGTTCTCCATTTAGTGAAATCTGCCAGAAAGTAAAACAGCAACTCAGAGACTCCTGTATAGTCTCTGTGGGCAGGTGGGCTTTAGACAGCATGAAGATTAAACCAACATCTAATGTCTTGATGCTTTTTTATTATATCCAAAGTAATTTTTTGAACTAACTCCAGAATTTTACTTTCAAAGAAAATATAGCTTAATTTAAAATTAAAATAGATGAAAATAAGTGCATCTGGGATATTGGTACCAGTATGCATCTACTCTTCTAGTATAGATTATTTCATGCTATTTAGGCTGGCTAAATAAAAGAGCATGCAAATATCTCCATCAATTTCCACATTGTGGTTATATAGTGCACAGATTTAAAAAAACAAAAAAAGAAAAGGTGCTTAAACAGGCAAATTCCTAAAATAAAAATCAAGCTTTCAGCATGTGAGTAAGATACTTGTATCACTAGGAAAGGTTAGAACAGCAAAGTGTCACTGGTCTGTTGGTTCTTTTTTGCAGGCACTCTTCTTGCAACATCAGAACCCAAATTTTACTGGCTATCTTGTATGAAGACAGACATTTTCTAATCAGAAGTAAGTTGATAGACTTTATTAGCTGATGTTTGCAACACCACAAAATGGGCACATCATTATAATCACTTCATCGCAGGCCCAGTGGCACTTTAAGGAAATTATAATTCTATATCATTAGTGCTCTTCTCCCTGTGAACTCTGAGGTTGTGATGACAAATGGAGATGGAAGTGGTGGGCTGAGAGGCTCTCACACACTGCTCAGTAATAAGTGACTCCAATACCTGAAATGGCTCATATTGTGTTGTTGCTGCACAGGGAGTCTGTACACCCCAGCCACCTTTGCCCGGCTACTGACGGGACATACCAGCTTTGCATGGCAAGGTTTTGCAGTCGGGGGGATATGGAGACAACTTCTGTGAGAATCTGCTAGAAGCTTCCTCCGTGTCCAACAGAGCCAATGCCAGCTGGCTCCAAGACAGATCCGCTGCTGGCCAAGGCCGAGCCCATCAGTGATGGTGGTAATGCCTCTGGGATAATGTATTTAAGAGGGTAAAAACCCACTGAGCAGCAGCAGCCAGCAAAAAGAGAGAATACATGAGCAAAACAGCTCTGCAGACACCAAAGGCAGTGAAGAAAACACCCTGTGGGAAGGACCCATGTTGGAGAAGTTTGTGGAAGACTCTCTCCGATGGGAGGGACCCCAGAGTGGAGCAGGGGAAGAGTGTGAGGAGCCTTCCCCTGAGGAGGAAGCAGCAGTGGCACTGACTGCAACCCCCATTCCCTGACCCCTGCGCTATTTGGGACAAGGAGGTAGAGAAAATTGTAAGTACAGTTAAGTCCAGGAAGAAGAGGGGGTAAGAGAAGATTTAGTTTTTAAGATTTAGTTTTTATTTATTGTTATCCTTCTCTGATTTTATTAGTAATAAATTAAACTAAGTTCCTCAAGTCAAGTATGTTTTGCTCATGACAGTAATTGATGAGTGATATTTCTCTGCGCTAATCTAAACCCAAAAGCCTTTCATCGTATTTTCTCCCTCCTGTCCAGCTGAGGTGAAGAGTGACACAGTGGCTTTGGCGGGCACCTAGTGTCCAGCAAAGGGTCACCCACCTCACCACAGAGAAACAACAGTTGGTGGGGATGGCCAAGGTGAGGGGAAATGACACCCTGTTGGGATGGTTATGGTGTGGAGGGTAGGGAGATGAGCCCAGGGCTATTTGCAGTCATTGATCTTTTTTCCCCCCTTGGTGTTCTCTTGCAATATAGCTCTTTTTGGGGTATACTCTGATCAAATGGCTTTGTTATCATTTTTTACAAGAGCCTTTTAAAACTTATCAAATGAATAGTCACAGGAAATTAGCAGAGTTTTGTGTTTCAACACAGGCTGAGGCAAGATATTAATTTGACAGATGGACTCTGCCTCTATTGATTTTAAATTCCAAGTGTAAGTGCTGCACTTTGGGGCAGGGTGCAGTGCGCAGATGCTGAACCTCTGTTAACGTGCAAAACTGCAAAGCTTTGACTGTGAAGTGACAGTTGACTCCCTTGTCCTCAGGGTAATAATGGTAACCCTACAAGCAAACAGCCTGAATTCTGGGTCTGGGTGCATTTAGCTTTGAGTATCTGAATGGTTACCCTGCTGGCCTGGGATCTGCAATAGTTTTTCATCTCTTTGGAGTTCCAGGCTGTAACTAGGCAAAAGAAAATCTTGCTGTGTCTCAAATAATGGTGAAAACCCAGGTCTTGGATTGATTTCTGCTCTAAGGTTTTCAGCAGTTTCAAGTCTCCTCTCCCCCATGTCAACACAATATGGGCATTTAGCCTTCCTGTGTTCTGAGGAGAAATACTGGCAGCTCTCAGAGGCTATGCAGCACATGTGACTAACATTATGCTGAAGTGAGATGAAAGCAACTGCCTTAGTCTTGGCTGTAAAAGGGGCAGAGGTGGTTGCCTGGGATGGAGAGAGCAGACCTTGAGCAGCTGAGGTGCACAACTGCCCGTCCTCCTGAGGCAGTTACCGCTTTCTCAGGTTCTGTCTTCTGCTAACACTTAACTTCTGGCTCAGACTAAGACCCCCACTTCTGGTCCACAACAGAAACTTCCTCTCAGCATTGACCTCTTTATTACTCCAACTTGCCTTTGGCTCCCAGTTCCAGCCCTACTCTAATGGGTAGGTCACTGACTGTGATTCAACTTTTGTGTGGAAAATAATAGTACTCATGGGCTTATTTTCCTCTCCTTTGTGTTAGTGAGTATAATTGTTGAAATCCAATTGGTTGCACTGACCAGCCTAGTCCTCTAACGCAAATCAGGATATCTTCGTTGTATGGGAAGGGTTAATGAGGACTTGAAAATGTTATTTAGTTATGTGAATGCATAGCCATTGGCTTTGCAAATATGAGGTGTAGGCAGCTGTCTGGTGTTTTTGCCTTACCCTTTCTCTCAAAAGCAGGGAATTTGCTGTTGTGCTCTGTAGGGATTTCCCTGCATGAATGCAGCCTCCATCTGTTCAGTGATATCAGCTCTCTAAGACTTCTCTGCTGCTGCAGTAAGAGGAGCCATCTCTCAAGCTTCATAGTGGTCACTCACTTGAGGAAGTACCACTTATGTGGGCAAAGGTAATTGAAGTTGGCCCTAATTCTTTATAAAGTACCTCTCTGTGAATTAAAGCTGAAGGTGGACCATAAGAGCTGGAATTTGGAGATAATTATTTTTTGGTTTTGTCCAATAAGCTATGTATTTTACTGGATCAATCCTTTGACAACCTTAGTTTAACCTTTTATCTTTTGTCAAGGCACATGCCTAAGAGCAGTATTCAAAATCAATTTATAGCCACCCTTCTTAAATGGCTCTCTGTCATCAAGGAAAACAGCTAGCAGGACCTAGATACTTTGCCCTGATCTGCTCTTGTTATAATAAACCAGACTGGCAGATTTTGAAATTTGCACAAATTCTAGGAAGGTTAAAAAATGAGAACATTGTATGAACCCTCTCTGCTGCAATTGATGTGGCAATTGTATGATGTATAAGAAGAAAAAAAAATCCAGAGAGCTGTACAAAGGACATCTGAACACACAAGTTTCCAAACAGCAATTAAGAAGAAAAAAATTGAGAGCTAGTGGTTTCCCAGCTGCCAAATGCTAAATACTATCCAGGGGTTATTGACTATCTGATTAGAATGAAATGGAGCTGAAATACAATTGATTCAGAAATAAACAATGCATCTATTTAGGGTGATGGCCACAGAAAGCTAAGTGGTGAAAGAGTCCCCAGTCAATTTATTCGGGATTTCTACAGCACTTGCTCATATATATTCAGTATCTTCTCTCAGAATATACCTTCTCTCTACTCTGTACAAAAATGTAGCTTTCTACTTAATCTTTCTGAAATTGAGAAAAAAGTCACAAAAAGTCACTCATATCCAGGAAGGACTCTACTTAGAGTAAGGAAAATAACATTACCCTTAAAAGCTAATTTGTTTGTTTTCCTGTACCTCTTGGACTACTGGTTAGGACAGTATTTTCTTGATCCATGAATCTGCAGTTTACTTGCACCCACATATTCTTCTTTCATTCCATGTAAAACATCTGAAAGAATAGAGGGAATTTAAGGGTCTATGCAAGGCATCTCTTCCTTACAAGAAGTGGACGACAGTTTTTCTTGGATTATCCATATAAGACTCCAGCATCTTCTTTTCTCTGTTCAAAACAAGATTATAACTTTATAGCCTCCTTATGGTCCTCTGGTAACCCTTGTGCCAACACCCTAGACTTGTGCAGCAAAGGGAACAGCCAAGTCAACTCGTAGATCCCACAGGAAAATAGTTTCACCAAAGTATGTTTTCAGCTGCATAAGCCCCATGATGTGGTTGGCTGCGTGGCCAAAGGAGAGCTTATGTCAAGGCAAAGGCTGGGCAGGGGCAGAAACTGCAACACTACCTTTTTCAGCATTGGTAACTAGCTTAAGCCATTTAAGTATCTACAGCTTAATACTTTCAGGAACAGCATCACTACCTGATTTTCTTGAGATGCATGCAGTCTTTAAGTGGTGTAGGTGTACTGAGCTTCATTTAGTAACAACAGACCCTATTGCCCTGTTTTCCTTATCTGGTTTTATCAGGAGTGGGTCTCCTGCTTTAAGCTCTGCATCTATCAAGCTGCAACTGCACAGTTAAAGAAGATAAAGGTCTTGCAGTGAGGTGTTTCTTAGTTTTACGTGGCCACTTGTATATTTATTTTTAAGTTGATTGATATTCTCATCTGCTGGCCCATAAGCTCCTGGGCTTAGTTTATGCTAATGACTGACAAGTTTTGCAATTCATCAAGAGCTGAGAACAGACTGTATTTGGTGAAGGGTTCTGCTAACAATCTGTATTACTCTTTCCCCAGTCTGTTTTCTCTTGGGTAGGGAAGAATTGAAAAAAATATGCTTAAAATCTTAGCATATCCCGGTAGTTTAGAAAGAGCTCTGTGCTACTGCTGTTAGAATTTTCTTTCAGAAAAACAAAATGGAAAAACAAGTTGCATTTTACCTTCTATACCTTGATCTTTTGGCATGTGGTTTGAATGAAAATTAGGAATCTTATAAGCAATGGCTAGATATAGCTTTATCCATATACATTATAGTTTAAAAAAAATTAAAGTAAAATAAATCAAGCATAGTTTTGATAAGACATTCAAAAAAACTGAACTAGCTGGGTGATTAGCTGGGGATTTACAAAGCAAATATAAAATATCTATAGGTAGTGGAATCATAAACAGAAGTGAGGCCTTGGCTTACTACCTTTTGTGGCATTAAGGAGGTTAAGATAAGTTTAGAGGGTGACATGCATATGGCAGTAGAGGATTATTTTAATCTGACATAGGGAGATGTGTGGATATTTACCACCTAAAAGATAAAATAAATAGAATTCAAACTACAAACGGTTTTCATCTTGCAGAGAGGTTAATTAACCACTGGAAGAATTTGTTCAATTCTGTGATGTGATCAGTATGTCTTGATGTCTTTACTTGAAAAGATTTCTAAAATATATGTAATTAAATGAAAGTTATAAGCCCTGGAGTAGAACCACTTGATGAAATTTTATGGTTTGCACAAATCAGACTACAGAATTATAAGGGTGGATGTCAACCTTGCAGTTTTACAGCCCAAACTTTAAAGCATAAGGAGTGAATGACTTGACTTCATTCAGTCCAAAATGTTTTTCTCAAAACATTCTCAGGTCAGAGATTGTCATAAATGGGATCTTAACATAGAATGGAACAGAAAAAAATGCTTATTTCTGGGGCTGTTTAGGAGTTAGATTAATAGGAGGATGACAGAGAAATATAAATCTTCTAGAAAATTTTAGGAAAAGAAGCAAAAGTCTAAGGGTCTTACAGCCCTCAGTTTTCATTCAGGTGCCTCCACCTCATCCTTAGGAGGGATATTCTGCTGAATACTGAAGCTATGAACATACCCCTGGTACCAGCAAGTTGATTCCCTTCTGGATTAACCAACTGATGTCAGGGACTGAAAAAAAGT
The DNA here is from genome assembly GCF_003984885.1 of Neopelma chrysocephalum. Taxonomy (NCBI): domain Eukaryota; kingdom Metazoa; phylum Chordata; class Aves; order Passeriformes; family Pipridae; genus Neopelma; species Neopelma chrysocephalum. Next base: position 2,948,233 of record NW_020897717.1, on the reverse strand, counting down.
TATTAAAGTTATTACTAGCTGAAAGCAACTTTGTGAGTGGGGTGAAGGAGCTGCTCGGGTTCCGCCAAGGTGGAATTTTGCTCTACCCCTCACAATCCCATCTCTCTCTCTCTCTCTCTCTCTCTCTCTCTCTCTCTTTCTTTCTCTCTCTCCTTCTTCCTCTTCTAATTTCCTCTTCTTGATATTTGCATAACTTAAAGCTGGATGGGTTGGAATTTTTTAAGTCAATGCTTTGTGAAATGCTTTATGTTGATTGAAAACTTCCGTAAACTTTTGCCAAGTTCCCTTATTTTCCAAAGTTTGCCAGAAAAAGTGTGTCATTTTGACCCCCTGAAAAGCATCGTAGCATTTCTCCTGTGAGCAACCTCAGTGTATAAAAGAACGAAAGGCCCTTTTAATAAATCTGTCTGGTGGATTTTTGGGGCCTTGTATCTTTTTTTAAGGTAAAAGCCCTTCGATGAACTCATGAGAAGAGCCTGGTGTCTTACAACTGGTCATTACTTTTGAGTCTTTAAACAGTCTGTGCCTGTGAGCTCCTCCTTTCCAAGTATCTCTGATAGTTTGTGCACTGAGCTGCAAGAGGAGGCAGAGGCAAGTTTGGAGTCAGCTGGGCTCCATGAGCAGCATGCTATAAGACCCCGGGAGATCTGAGGCTGTGCTCTGGGAGGAGGAGGACATAAAAAGGGTCGTGCACTCCTGCTCAAAAGTTATCTTCTCAAGTTGAGAAAGTTCAAGGGAGAGGGGAAGGGGTGGGGAAGTAGAGGGCTCATCGATTTGTTTGTGTGCATGCTCACTGTCCTGGTGAGATAGGACCCATCATACTTTCCCTTATATATACTTTCTTGTGTTTGTTTCAAAAATAGGAATTACCTTATTAAACATTAATGTTGAGACAAAAATCCCAAAACTAATAAACTGTTTACACCTGAGACATAGGTACTTTTAAGAATCTAACATTGTTTAAATGGGCCCTAAAATGGCCTTCAGGCATTTTGTGCCTTATGAAAGCCTCCTCTACTTACAAAGCAGCGTAAAAAGGTTTCCCTGTAAATGTGAATATGTTATTTTACTTTTAACAAGAAAACTTCTGGTACCATGCAGTGACTTTGTAAGCACTGTTCTCTCTGAAGGACTTTTCTGGATGCAAATGAAAGGAAAAGGAGCTTTTCCAAACTGGAAAAAAATCACTTTTAAATTCCAGGTATTTTAATCTTTCTGTTTTGCTTGCTTTTCATCTGGGCTTAATAATATCAGAAAAGATTTCTATAATGTGGTTGCTATGGTAAAAGCAGACCTGTGTCCCATCACACAAGCCTTGAACCATGATTAACTGTTTAATGTTACAGGAGAAAAGAAAGGTGTGAATAGCACATTAACACCTTCAGAACCAGCAGCCTTTCATCCTGCCTTTCTCTAGGCAGAGATCTTTCCTTTTCATTAGGCAGATTTAGAGCTGCTCTTCAGTGCCCATGAGATAGCCAGATGAATACTGACAGCGCTTTTCAGACCGTCTTGCTGAACTTATAAGTTCATGCATTTGAGGGCCAGAAAAAGATCAGTCTGGCATGTTCAACATAGCTTACACAGTTTAAATGAAGAAAAAATTATAACCCATGTTTGAATGATTGTTTTTCTCAAAAAATGCATCCAAACTAGACATCAAGAATTGGAAAATTCATTATGTCCCTTAGACAGAAGGAGAAAAAAAGCTGTAAGAGACCCTAACATAAACCCAAGCAACCAAATGAGTCCCTGCTATGCTGTTTAATTAAGAGAGAGCTAAAGAAATGAACGCAAAATGTTGGGGTTTTTTTCTGCATTTTCTGCCCATTGGTCTTTTGGGGCCTCTGTTACCCAGACTTCTTACCTGGAAAACCTAACAGCTTGCTTTTCCTGTCCTTTCTGCTCACTTTTTTTTTTTTTAAATTCAAATCTGCAAGGGACATCAGTATAGTGAGAGCAGACTGGGACTATGTTGCAGTGGATGGCTTTTCCACTATGCAAAAATGATGGTCTCTGCCCTTGGATGCTTATATATCAGGGACAGTAATCGATCTTAGTGAACAAAATAAATCACTGTTGTCAGTTGCAGTATCAGGATGCTGACAGCTGATTTTGTTGTAGTTGGGGTTTTTGTTCATTTGGTTTTAATATGTATATTGAATTTATTTAAGCAAAACCAGCTAATGATCTAAGGAGAATAATTTATTCCAATTTTTCAGATCTTATAGATCAACACAGCACCACAGACTGCAATGAAGTGATACAAAATTCAGTTAGCTAAAGATTTTACCTCTTTTCTCTTTGAGGAGGTAACACCTTTTGAAAATATAAGATTCAATGCTTCTCAAAGTACTTAATTAAAAATTAGTGTAAATTCACAGGAAAAGCTGGCTGGGAGCCCATGAATGATTAGATATTTTGCATGGATTGAGTCCTTTAATATAAAGTATCAGATTCTCATGGTGTACAACCAAATTTCTTAGTTTAGGAGGTGTATATCTTTCTGCATACGTTTCAAAGTCTTTGAATAGAACATCAATATTCTTGAGTTGCGTAATTTTGCATACTCCACCAGTGATATCTTGCTTCATGTTCCACCTTTTGAAATGGAATTAATTGTTTAGTGTTGTAGTTTCTAGAAGAGTGCTTTGTGTTCCTTCTCTTATTACAGATTTTTGTCTCTCTTCATATCAGTCCTCCAGCTTTATTGCTTTTTTATACAGCTTTATTCTACTCCTACCTATGGAACTTTGCTTCATGTATGTTGAATGAACTCCACTCTAGCTGTTTATTTCTGCGTTTGATGAATAATTAGTGTTGCATAAGTTTTTTCACCGCTTCAACACAAACCATGTTGAACAGCCTGCAGCTGAAGGATCGGCTGAAATAACTGGTCTTGGACTGTATTTGCCAGATAGTGAAGATCTAGGACAGGGAGAAGGGGAAAGGGGGGCATAATTCAGACTCTATAAGGCACAGGTGGAAATAGGGCAGAGAAGGGCAGCACAAACCTCCAAACACAGATGAACAGGATGGGAATTCATTCTAAATACTTTTTCTTCTAAGTGGAAAAGACTCTGGAAACTTTAAAACAGTGGTGGGTCCTCTGAGCAAGTCCATCCAGTTGTGGTTCCTTAATGTCCATTTGCCTCGAGTATTGGATGGATATTTGCAGATGAGAGCAAACTAAGCTGCAGCAAAATACTACTTTTTGTCTGTCATTAGCAGAGGCCCAAGCAGGGTGAGGCAGTGACTGTGTGTAGGTCCTCTGCGTATATGCGTGCAGGAAGCATGCTGGGAGTTCTTAATATGTCTATTTAATAGTGTTCTTTGCCCTTTTTTTTTTTTCCCAAGGAGTGCTTGCATGCTGGGTTGTTGTCAATGTTAATACATGCCTTGACAGTTTTGGCTTGTGAAGGTTTGCAGTGTCCATAAATGATAATGCCCAGGCAGAGTTTGCTGGCACAGGCTGTGCCAAGAGCCATTTCAACAGTGTGGCCTCAATGTTGTCAGCTTTGGATCCTCCCCAGATCTCCAGTCCGATCCCAGGGGGTTCTGTCCCTTCCGACCCCTGTATGTGCTCTCATGGCTCCACAAGACCATGTAAAACATACCATTTGTTTTCTACTGTAAGAAATACCTTTAACTTTGATTCTTCTGATGAGTTGTAACCGAGGCTTGCCTGAATTTCAGACTCTTTTAAATGAGAAAAAAGAGAAATTGAACAATAATTGTGTCTTATGGATCCCATGTGATGGTCTGTGTCCTTAGGAGACCCAATACCCAGTGAATTGTGAACACATGCACACAGCCAGTTCAGGTTATTTGGCCTCAGGACTGCTTTATCATTAGCTTATCACTGCCTTAAATCGTGGTCCAGACTTTGAAAATACAAAAGGAAAATTGACTTCCTTTTCTTCTCATTGTAGTATTATGAGGGCTGGGTTGTGCTGATGTTTTTATTTGCTTTTAAGTATTTTTATTCCTGCCCATGGAGAAAAAAGGTAAGTGTCTAGTTTATTTCAGAAAAACCACAGCAGTGGCATGATTCCATCAGGTCAGAGATGAAGGACACTCCTGTACACACATCTTTATATACACATGTCCGTACTCAGCTCCACGCAATACCATTTCAATATACCTCTGAGTCTGGTCTGGACACTGGCTTGCTGAAAATCCTGTAATGATAACAGTGTCAGCATGTAACCACAAACATCTCTGTTATGCTACTGTGGAAGAGCAAGGCTGTCCTAGCAATGCAGAAAGCAGAGATCCAGAGAAGCAATTGAAGGAAAGCAGTCTAGCAATTCATGATAGTAATTCCTTCACTCAGAAGCCATATTTTTTTTTTCCTTTACATTTTCAGTCATCTAAATCAGGGCAGATACCTTCAGTACCCTTGCACGATACCCTTTGTTGTGTAAGAGGAAAATAAGATTTGGGGAGCAGTATAAACAAGACTATGCTGAGGCAATAGCAGGTGCACCACCACGCTTCATAGTGCTGGCCATGCCTTTGTGTGAAAGACCTTTTAGCTAAGACTGTTGCATAAACAGAAGGCTCGTCTCATTAAGCTTGGACTTGAGGAAGAGTTAAAGGACATTATTAAATTGATGAGGAAAAGAAGGGCTCTAGCACAAAGGCCTGAGAACAGATGGGGATTTTGTAAATGGAGGAAGAGGATGACATGAGAAGAACTTGCTTTATATTTTAATACCAGTGAAGCATTGCAGTGGAAAACTAAATAAGGGCTGAGAAATCATTCACCACAAGATGGCAAACAGTCACAGTTTCAAGACTATCTCAGCTGGAGAAGACTGCCCTGGTGTGTACCCTGCTTCCATTGTCTGGCTAGTGATGGATTTTTCCAGAGGCAATTCCCGTAATCCAATTAGGATAGTCAGACACAGAGGGGTTTGGCAGTACTGATGCAGTGTGAAGCTCACTGAGCAGGCCAGTACATGGAAAAGTATCAAGCAAGAACGCTGTCCAAAGGCGCTGAAACCACTAAAACCCTGACGCTAAATTCTATGGGCTTTTAATTGACTCCTCAGCAGCCCAGCAAAGTGTGGTAAGTGGTCACTGTGCTGCTGGACAGGTTTCATGTAAGGCACACAGTTTGGATAAGAGCACCCTTAGTCTGAGTATTGACCACTTGCTCTGCTTGCCCGAGCAGTTTCATTTGACTTAAAGTCTACGTTGTTTTGCAGTAAAAGGTACCCAGTCCCCTTACTGCTAGTTGGCACCAAAAAAAAGTCTTCTGTACCTCAGATGGATACATTTCAGCCCCAACTTGCAGAGAAACTCATGTGCAGTTATGAGATCTGTGCATATTTACAACAGGGAGCAATGAGTTTGCTGTTTTGTTGAGAAACACGTGTTAAAATATATGCAAAGAAAGCAAAGTGAGTTGTTGTCTTCCTGTGCTCTAAAAATCCCTGTTAAAAGATTTAAAAAATCACCAAAAACTGTAACCTGACACTAGCTACATTGAGGAAGGTGAGATTCTCACGTGAGGACTAAGTACCTTACTTAAATTCAATAATAATAATAATAATAATAATAATAATAATAATAATAACAACAACAATAAATGTTGTCCTTACCCTCTACTATTCCCAGATGCAGAGCCCAGCTCCACATTTAGATCTCCAGCAAACTTCTCTCTACCTTAAATGAACTCACCATCTGTCTAGTGCCTTTGCTTGGTCACTAAATCAGGCACTAATGGCCATCCCCAGATCACACCATGGGATTAGAACAGATTTCCCTTGCTGCCACCACCACTGTGGTTTCTTCTGCTCTCTAAGGCTTGACAATTGAGATGTTAAGTTTGTTACTCAGCCAAGAAACCACCTCCACATGTGCTGACTGAGCAGCTGTCTGGCTTGGGAGGATGAAGCACTTTTAATTTTGTTCTCTTCCAGGTTTGAGTTTTGCTATCCAGGGACTGGCAGCAGCCAGCTTTTATCCCACTGATGTGGACCATACTTCTAAATGGGCTTTGGAAGGAGCCTAGATCTCTGAACAGAAGGGCAAGGGTAAGACACTGACAAAAGAGAGGTGAGTGGAGCAGGAGAACGAACTAGCTAAGGGATCCTTCTGTGCCACTGCCTTATCATGGGATTATTAGCATAAACTCCTCAGGCACATTGTCAGGTCAGGAGGTCTTTTGCTTTCAAATGCTGAAAAAGAGCTTATGAAGCAAAGAAACAAAAGCTTGTTGTTTGGAGTACTGTAAGAAGTTAAATATACTTATAGTTAAATATATTATTATATTTAATATTATCATTATTATAATATAGTTATATATATATGTATTAGTTAAATGTATTTATTGATGCCAGCCTCTTTCACACAGACTGGTGTGGTGGCATGGTGGTGTCCACCTCTGAAGGAATGATCGATTTGCAAACAAGGACTAATTTTCTCTGCTGCGGTTGGGGAATGTTAAAACTACACTGTTGATAATAAGGTTTGAGTGCAACAGGAAAGGCAAGATGTCAATAGCATTACAATAACAATGAGGCACTGTAGTAAGCAAGACTTTTTGTCTGATAAAGTGCAGTTTCCTGGGAGAAGTTGGAGGCTCTGAAATAAGCTTGATATGAGATTGCCACTGCTGACTGTCTATTTATTAACTCCATGTAGCTTGCTGAAGACCTTAACTGTTCCTTGCAAAGCAAATTTACACTTTAGTGCATATTACTAAAATATATAACTTATATTTAGATGTCATCTTTCATCTTGAAGGGACCCTAAGCTCTTTGCAGATTGTCTATAATGGAATCACTCAGCCACCAGTGACATATCGTCATCTCTGGGGTAAAATGAAGCAACAAAACTGTTATAAGGAAGAAAACTATAACTTCTATTGAAAACACATGGGAATTCAGGGGACTATGAGGTAATTATGCCAAAATGAAGATGGTTGCAGACAAAGCTGCAAAGAATACTTTGCAAATAAGAAGCCAGAGTCCCAGCCACAGCTTACTGCGCTTTTTGCTGAGGCAGGAGAACAGTAGTAGCAAATGCCCCACTGCACCCCGCATCTGGTCTGAGTTCTCACTTTGGTAATTCTTCATGCCAGAGATTACAGCCCCTCTGGGGTTTGTGGACGTGAGCAGGCAGCAGTCAGCCAAAATATCTGTCATCAGTAAGCAAAGGGAGAGCCAAGCTTTTCCCAGGTGCAGCTGGGTGGATTTGGGCAGCAAGGCAAACAGCCCACATCTAGGGACATCCTTGACTGCTCTCTTGCTGCCTGCACCCGCACAAGCTGAAAGCCAGAGGGCATAGCCTCTGGAGTGACCAGCGGCCACTCACACAGGACCGCAGCACACTGTGCAGCAGAGGGCTTTGACCTCTGCTGTGCTGAATTCAGCCCCTTAAAATGAGTTTGATAATGCAAGTGGTGACCTTAAACATGTGAGGGCAAGGCTGGGCAGGAAAGCCATTTATGAGTTTCTGAGCCCTGGAAATGACACCCAAGGCAGCCTAAATTCCACATATCTGTATCTTTGACACAAGGTATGTTTTGTAATTGTGATAATAACCATTAAATTGTTTTGGGTAAAATTTCTTTAACTGTGTAGCTTCCCTGTTCTTTCTGCTCAAACTTCACCAGACTCAGTTTGTTACTTGCTTCATAAATACTGAGAGCACAGAGTGCTGGAACAAGGGTTTGTCCTTGTAAGTTTGAAGTACTTTGTCCTCAGGTTTCAGAGGCAGAAGGTGCCAGTCTGACATTTCGTCTATCTTTGGCAGTAGAATTTGCAGCTTTTGAGAAAAAAAAGAGGCAGTCTGAATGAAAAGGAGTTCTGTGATTTCCAGATTTGACAGTTGCTAGAGAATCAAATGGATGCTACGTGACTTCTTTTGCTGTGAATTTTTTTTATCCAAATATATTTATTTCAGAAAAAGGTTTTGCCCTTTTACTTTATTTAATTTTTGCTGTATCAATTAAAACACTTGCTTCTCCTTTATGAAAAATCAAAATGCTTGATATTTTTTTCATCTTTTAAAAAGTAAATTTTCAGAGATATCCATTTAAAATGACTTAATATTTTCTTCTGCATTTCACCTTACATATTTAAAAAATCTTCAAATAAAGGTAAAACATTGGCTTGATTCTGCCTTTAATGAGTTTCTTAGATCAACTTTTCAGTTCAATGAAAATATGAGGGAATGTCTCAGACTTATCAATGCAAATTGCCTTATGTTTTGGGACTTACACAAAACAGGAAAACCAAGAATCTGCACAACAGTATCAGAAATCAAAATCATTACTAGATGTTATTTTCATCACAGATTTCTTGAATACTGAGTGAGTGAACATCTCAACTGTGAAACCTTGAGCTATTTGTAATAAAAATTAACCCAAGTGGAAGAAAATGTCCCGTGTCTCTCCCTACTCCTGACTCATTTCTCATATAAAGCACCTCTTGACTATACCTGGTTGGGAAGGATAATATTGTGATTGACAAAAAATTTCTAATTCCCTTTTTGCTACCCCTAGAAATGCAACATGGTGAAAGAAGGAGAAGAAAAAAGTTTATTTTGACTAAAAGCATAAATTATTTATCATTTCATCATTTCAGGCTTCACCCTCAATATTTTGTTTTGAGGTGGTTACATGCCGTGTTTGGGCTTGCTAATGCCAGCATTCTCTAGCACCGTTTTTGACTGCTGCCAGCTCTTGTTTCAGGGGTAGGATACTTCCGAAGCCATGGAAATACAACCGCAACATGTAGTTCATGGATATACAACTCCTGAATGTGGAAAGAATGTAAATGTATGTTTATGTCTCATTGTTCTTGTCTGAAATCTAGAGATAGAATAAAAAAGAGCCCCTGGGATTTCATCGATTCTGCTTTGCCCTGGGCAGGAGCAGGAGAGGGATCCCACAACATTGTTTTCAGTGTTATTTTTTTTTCTGGTTTTAAATATCCCAATAAAGAGTCTTCTATCACTCTCCCTAAGAGCCAATTCCGACCCAGTCTTTTTTATAGGCTGCTTTTTACAGTACTGCAAGAGACTGCAAGCCTTGTAAATGGGTATGTGAGCTATTGTTGCTCACCATTAGGAAACATGCTCAGATGTCCAGCTTCAGTTTCCCTGTGCTCAACCTCATACATTACAAGCCCTTGAAGCAGTTTCTGTCTCCTTTGGTGCTTTCTTTTAGCCTTCCCTCACCACTCTCTGTTGTTACACAGCAATGCCTTGTGCTACAGCACCAGTGGAGTGGATCCCCAAGGTAATGCTGGGAGTGAGAGAGAGACAGGTTTATGACTGTTCTCTATCCTTCTAAACAGCTTTATCACTGCAGTTAATAAAACAGTAGCATGGCCAAAAGAAGAGAGAAAGAGGCTGCAGACCTATAAGGCTCACTCTCTTTTAGTTTGACCAGTAAGGAGGCAAATATGCCAAATTTATATGTTAGACACAAGTTAACAGCAGATGCATTAATTCTTTGGACAGACCTTTAAAAATGGTTCAGAATGATGGATTTTTTCTGATATATAGCTAATGGTTTGGATTCAGAATCACTTGTCTGCTGTCAGGTTATATTTTTGCCTAAAAATAACCTGTTTCCTACTATGTTTTTGTTGTTGTGCACAAATATAGCAAGTTTGTGGAATCAAGGCACCTTACAGAGTGGTTGGGAGCATACTAAGAAGAGTTGTTGGTGCGTACTTTGAGGGGAGTAGGATTAAATATTAAGTAAGTTCTTGCTCTTCTTTGTTGTTTTATCTATTTTCAAATTTTGATGAGTGATAATTACAGAATTTCAGTATTTATAGAAAATTGTCAGTTTATAAGTATGTAACTGTGCAGATGATTTAGTCACTGACAGTGTCTATTAAGCAAAAAAAATAGTGGTATTATTCTATAAATACAGAAATTTGGCAATTTTGACTACATTTTTTATTATTATTATTTAGAAGGTGGATAAATACAATGTAGCATGTGAAGCCTGAGGGCTTTTCAGAGAGAGGAAAAAATAGAGACAAAGGATTAACCCATATAGGTAAGAAAACGTAATTTATGGGAAAAGATGAATATATTTTAATACACTAATGAAATTGTAGAAAGACCTCCCTGTTGCTACCTGGTGTTAAATGAAAGCAGAAAAGTTGAGCAGTTATGTCACCTAACATGTAAGACAACCTTCTGTAACAGTTCTGAACCCAATTCTGCTGATTTGCCCCGATGTAAAGTAATCAAGAGGAGTCCAGGCTGGAGGGAGGTGGAGAAGATCAATTGACCTAGCGCCAAAGAAGGGGAGGTGGGAGCAGGGATACTCAGAGACATGAGAAATGATGGGGGACAGAGGTGACCAGGAGGATAGGCAATTAATATAGACACGTGCAATACTCCTTGTCAATTCTGAAATATTGACATATTTTCTACATAGGGGCTGAGCTGAATTAACCGAGATAATTGCTAGTATAATTTTACTCATAGAGGTATTTCTCCTGAAGTAACCTCAGAGATAAATGTGCATCTTTGAGATAAATTTGTACAAGAATAACACTGGAGGGTTATGCCCAGCATAGTTGCAGTGTGACATATGTGAGCAGAGCAAATGAGCATATAGAAATATTTCTCTGTCCATTCACTTTGATTTTCCACATCTGCTAAATGGAAGAAGTTTGTGCTAGCCAAGAAGCAGAGTAATGGTCTGTTGGTTTGGTTTGCTGGTTTGAGTTTCACGTTTTTCTTTTCAGAGGTGAGGATGCAGATGGTTTTATTTTCTTTTTCTAACCACTGTGAGTACTCCTGTGCTCCATGTGATTCTTCTGCATGCAAGATGGATGGATGGATGATAAAAGATTTAATGAGGCAAATATAAATAGAGATGGCACCATCTAAGACTAGGGCCAAAAACATGTTTTAATGTTTCAATGACCAGATTTTCTAAACTGCAGAAAAAAAAAAAGGTTGGAAGGAAAAGAAGTAGACCTGTCTGAACTGAAAGGAGCTGTGGTTTTTCAGGGAGTGAATAGCTTACAAGCCTTACTTCTCCTTTGTTTTGATGCAAACATAGCCAGATAATCCAGTTATTTATTTTAAAAGGTTAAAACTTTTGAGAACCTCTGAAGTATCTCACCCATCAGTATGCCCTGTAGACAATGCTATGGGGCCAGCCAGAATTTGGGTGACCTGCCTTCTTTAGGTTACTTGGCAGTGATACTGGAGTTTACCCACGACCCTCCTCATGGCTGAGCAGGACCACAACAGCTGTGAAATGTATTTAGAAGAAGGTAGAATGATTTATGTTATGAATCATGACAAGCGTGATGAGTTCATGTCATGGTTTAATCCTGGCTGGCAAGTAAGTACCACATAGCCACTCACTCAGCTTGCCCCCTCCCTTGGCGAGATTTGGAGGAGAATCAGAAAAACTCAAGGTTGAGATAAGAGAAATTTAATAATTTAAATGAAGTAAAATGTAATAACAACAACAACAACAAATAATCTGAGTAATGAAGAGCAGAGAGGGAGGGGAATAAACACAAGAAAAAAAAATGATGCACAATACAATTACTCACCACCCACTTAGTGATGCTGAGCCTGTGCCCAAGCAGCGATCAGCTCCTCCTGACCATCTTCCCCAAGTTTATATACTGGGAATGACGTTCTGTGTTATGGAATATCCGTTTGGCCAGTTCAGGTCAGTTGTCCTGGTCACGCTTCCTCCTGGCTTCTTGTGCATCTGCTTGCTGGCAGAGCATGGGATACTGGAAACTCTTTGATTTAGAGTAAGCAGCACTACTTAGAAACAACTCAAACATCAGTGTTATCAATTTTTTTCTCATACTAAATCTAAAACACAGCACTGAACCACTTACTAAGAAAAAAATTAACTCTATCCCAGCCGAAATCAGGACTGTTCACTTACTGTACTGTAACATCACTTACACAGTACGAGAACGAGCTTTCCACCATGGTTCCAGAGGCACAGTAATATGATTCTCTATTTCAAGATCTTCCAGCTCTGTGCACAGTGTACTGGTCACCTGTAGTGTCACTTTATCCAGCTGAGACACACTTACAAACTACTGCCTCTCTTGATTTTCTTCTTCCTTAAAATTTGAATTTGGTCCCTGTCATCTGACAGATGCTCTCTCTGACCACCCCAGGGTCATCAAGTCAGGCCAGGTTTCTGCCTGGGATAATCCAGATCCCCACCTCTCTCTCCCTGTACTTAAAGCTAAACAGGCTGTAGGACGATGATTTTCTCATTACAGGCTGCTTGAAGAGTGAGACTTTACTTATGTCAAATAGGTTCAGCTCCAAAACTCAAAAGATTTTTCTCTTTTCATTTATTTTGGCATGCTAGATTTTTTTCCACCTACTATTTTTGGAATGCAGCTAAGTTCAGTGAAGTCTCATGGCAGTGCATTTACAAGCCAATTACAGGAGCAGAAGAAAATAAATAAAGGATTTCCCAGTGCAGGAGTTCTCCTTATCAAGGCATTTTCTTCCATAACACGACAGGGAAAAAAACCCAAATGGCAGTGAATCTGGAATTAAAATAAACAGTAATTGTGCAGTCATTACTTCTATGATGATATATTCCTTCTCACCTTTACGCTGACATTATGCATGTGAAATAAGTTGGAAGTTTGCCTTGAAGATGAAAAATCACATGACAAAGAAAGGGCTCCATTCCTGAGCTGTTGAGAAGGATTCCAATGAAATCAGTCACTGGCACAACAAACACAAGTCAACTCTCCTGGTGCCTATTTCTACCCCAACCAGGGGAAGAGCAAGGAGCACCATACCATGTCATAGGGCACATCAAATTCAGTCCCAGCTCCTACTCTTTGCTGGAGGTCTCATTTACATATAAATTCTTACTGGAATCCCCTTGGTTACTTTATTGCATATTTTCAGTCATTTTCCCTAATGAAACAATCTAGCAGAACTAATCCAAACATGGGCTTAATTAATCAATATTTGGCAGTCTATAACTCCTCGCTCCAGTCCAAATTGCTTGTGACAACTTTCTTAATGTGTGACCAAAATATCTACAGGGAGTCTCTGCCTCAATCAGCTGAGTGGATATTAAATTTATTTAATATATTTTGATAAAACTGAAATAACCCTTTTCTCCCTAGCAGCCCACAGAGTGTTTTACAGCAGAAAGTGACAGAATGTCATCTTCAACTCACTTTAAAAGAAAATAAAACAACACTCTTTTATAATGCAATGGTGTCTGGCTTGGGTCATGACAGCAGAAAAGAAAGCTACTGAACTGAAGAACATGATAGTGCTGGTCATAAAAATGGGCTGAAATAAATAAATATTCTCAGGCTTGCTTAGTGCTCAATGTTACCCCATTGTAAGATTGTAGATAAAACTCAACTTCCATCCCAAGCCTAGCAGCCTGAGAGAATAGGGGAAAAAAAAATAAACTCCTCCTGATCAGTTAGATATTCAGTTCTGCTGTCATGCTTCCGGAGAAGAAACTGGGTCCACTGCAATTTTTGTGAATAGAAAAATTGCAGCCTTCTTCCAGCTACAACCTGGTTTTTTCAGTTCTAGTTGTGTTTTGTTAAGGTGAAGACACAGTTGTCTCATTGTATGGCATGAGTTATTTTTGCACAAAATTCTCAGATACCTACATGTTTGAGAATTGAAATTCCATGTTGGATTCAGACCTGAATTTAACAGACAGTTCCTCTCTTCAGAAAGGCTTAAATCCAATCATTAGATCTCAACACTATACTGATGTGAATATGAATGCTTGGTCACAGCATCCCTAGTCTGCAGAGGATTTGCAGAACCACAAAGACAAGAGGTTATCAGTCCTGTGATCCACTGGTGAGGAAATTAAAATCTGAACTCTAAAGAAAATTTCTTATGTGACATTATACACACCATAAATACTTTCTACCCTTTACTTCCGTATCTGTAAAATCAAATCCTATCTATTCCTCGTCTTAATGAGGACTTCGATGACTTTGTGCAGTGTTAGGGGTGATGGAAATTACTTGCATAGACAGGATGTTTGTTATTTGATTTAGAAAGTGTTATATATTTTTTCTATGGGTTCTTGTGTTCATGTTCTATGACTTAGATTTCAGTTGGCCATCAATCTTTCTGCACAGGTTCAGGTACAGAGATAATTGACTGAGATGAGCTTAAGGGTGGAAAGCCCGAGATAAGAGTGAAATCAGCAGCCCAGCTGAAGTGCATGTACACCAATGCATGCAGCGTGGGTAACAAACAAGAGGAGCTGGAAGCCATCGTGCAGCAGGAAAGCTGTGATGTGGTCGCCATCATGGAAATATGGTGGGATGACTCGCATGACCGGAGTTCTACCATGGGTGGTTACAAGCTCTTCAGAAGGGACAGGCAAGGTAGGAGAGGTGGAGGGGTGGCTCTGTGTGTTAGAGAGTCTCTTGCCTCTGTAGAACTTAAGTCAGTTACGATAAGGTTGAGTGCCTGTGGATCAGAATCAGGGGAAAGGCCAAAAAGGTTGACATCCTGGTGAGAGTCTGTTATAGACCATCCAATCAGGATGATGAGGGTGATGAATTATTCTACAAGCAGCTGGAAGATGTCTCAAAATCACCAGCCCTTGTTCTTGTGGGTGACTTTAATGTGCCAGATGTCTGCTGGAAACTCAGCATAGCAGAGAAGAGGCAGTCTAGGAGATTCCTAGAGTGTATGGAGGATAGTTTCCTGCTTCAGCTGGTAAATGAGTCTACCAGGGGTGAGGCCCTTCTAGACCTGCTGTTCACAAATAGAGAGGAGCTGGTAGGAGATGTGGTGGTTGGAGGCTGTCTGGGACACAGTGACCATGAAATAAGAGAGTTTTCAATACTCAGGGACACAAAGAGGGCCATCAATAAAACTTCTCCCCTGGACTTCTGCAGAGCAGATTTTGACCTACTCAGAAGACTGGTTCAGAGGGTAACTTGGGAAACAGCCCTTGAAAACAAAGGGGTCCAGGAGGGATGGACGTACTTCAAGAAGGAAGTCTTGAACGCACAGGAGCAGGCTGTCCCAGTGTGCCGAAAGGTGAGCCACTGGGGAAGATGACCAACCTGGCTGAACAGGGAGATTTTGAAGGAAATTAGGGGAAAAAAGAAAGAGCTTACCGACCATGGAAAAAAGGGCTTGCTATTCATGAAGAATTTAGGAATATAGTTAGATCATATAGAAAGAAAACTAGAGAGACAAAGGCGCAATCTGAACTCAATCTAGCCACTTCTGTTAGGGATAACAAGGAGTGCTTCTATAAATACAGCAATAGCAAAAGGAGGGGCAAGGAAAACCTCCATTCTTTGTTGGACATAGGGGGAACACAGTCATCAAAGACGAGGAGAATGCTGAGGTACTTCACACCTTCTTTGCCTCAGTTTTCAACAGTAAGACAGGTTGTCCCCAGGACAACTGGCTTCCAGAGCACGTAGACAGAGACAGGAAACTGAATACCCCCCTGTAATCCAGGAGGAAATAGTTAGCGACCTGCTGAGCCACTTGGATCCGCACAAGTCTATGAGACCAGAGGGGATCCATCCTAGGGTGATGAGGGAGCTGGCAGGAGAGCTCACCAAGCCTCTCTCCATCATTTACCAACAGTCCTGGCTCACTGGGGAGGTCCCAGATGATTGGAAGTTGGTGACTGTCACACTGATCCACAAAAAGGGCTGCAAGGAGGACCTGGGAAACTACAGGCCTGTCAGCCTTACTTCAGTGCCTGGCAAGGTTATGGAGCAGATCATCCTAAGTGCAATCACACAGCAGCTGCAGGATGGACAAGGGATCAGACCCAACCAGCATGGGTATAGGAAGGGCAAGTCTTGTCTGACCAACCTGATCTCCTTTTATGATCAGGTGACCCACCTGGTGGATGAGGGGAAGGCTGTGAGTGTGATCTATCTGGACTTCAACAAAGCCTTTGACACCGTCTCCCACAGCATACTCCTGGAAAAGCTGGCAGCCCACGGCTTGGACAGGGGCACTCTCTGCTGGGTTAAGAACTGGTTGATGGCCGGGCCCAGAGAGTGGTGGTGAACGGTGAACTGGCTGCATCCGGTTGGCAACCGGTCACTAGTGGTGTCCCCCAGGGATCAGTGTTGGGCCAGGTTCTGTTTAATATCTTTATTGATGATCTGGATGAGGGGATTGAGTCTACCATTACCAAATTTGCAGATGACAGTAAGTTGGAGGGGGAGTGTTGATCTACTGGAAGGCAGGAGGGCTCTGCAGAGGGACCTGGACAAGCTGGAGAGATGGTCTGATTCCAACGGGATGAGGTTCAACAAGGCCAAGTACCGGGTCCTGCACTTTGGCCCCAACAACCCCATGCAGCGCTACAGGCTGGGGACAGAGTGGCTGGAGAGCAGCCAGGCAGAAAGGGACCTGGGAGTTTGGATTGACAGGAAGCTGAACATGAGCCAGCAGTGTGCCCAGGTGGCCAAGAAGGCCAATGGCATCCTGGCCTGGATCAGGAACAGTGTTGCCAACAGGTCCAGGGAAGTGGTTCTTCCCCTGTACTCAGCACTGGTGAGGTCACACCTTGAGTACTGTGTCCAGTTCTGGGCCCCTCAGTTCAGGAAGGATGTTGAGGTGCTGGAGCAGGTCCAGAGAAGAACAGCGAGGCTGGTGAAGCACAAGGTTGTTCAGCCTGGAGAAGAGGAGGCTCAGGGGAGATCTCATCACTCTCTACAACTCCCTGAAAGGAGGTTGTAGCCAGGTGGGCATTGGTCTCTTCTCCCCGGCAACCAGCAATAGGACAAGAGGGCATGATCTTAAGCTCTGCCAGGGGAGGTTTAGGCTGGATATTAGGAGTAATTTTTTTACAGAGTGAGTAATCAGACATTGGAATGGGCTGTGCAGGGAGGTGGTGGATTCACTGTCCCTGGAGGTTTTTAAGATGAGATTGGATGTGGCACTTAGTGCCATGGTCTGGTAGCCACGGTGGTGTTGGATCAGGGGTTGGACTTGATGATCTCGGAGGTCTTTTCTGACCCAGTTGATTCTATGATTCTATGATTCTATGACACCACAATTTAATTTCTTCAGACATTCAAGAACTTGGTATCCTGATGAATTCAGGTGTCGTAGGAACTATGAATCCAAAGATGAACAGAGATAGCAGAGAGAACAGTAGCCCAGAATCTGTGAGTGCGGCTTGTGTATTCTCTGGGCATCTCACAGGCTGCTCATGGTTGCCAAATCACAAGGGGAGAAGCAGGGAGTGCAGAACCTTGCTCCATCAAGTGATAGACTGGAATTTTTACACCAGCTTCTATCTGAAGTTATTTCAGTACACCAACTGGAGCTACTTAGGAAAAACATCCAGGGGGAGAAAGTTGGTACTGTATGCCTCTCCACTGAGGTCCACAGGAGGTGTCATGGCTGTGACTGTGATCTTCGTGAAGACAAATTCAACTTCTGCTCCAAGGAAAGACTGCTGGGAATTAATTTATCTCCATCTGTTAACTGTTCATAAAAAGAAGCTACTGGTTAAGAAATGCCTTCTATCAATCTATCCTCCTTCTGCAGTGCTGGGAGGGCTTGTATAATTTCTAAGATAATTAATGAAAGGGGGGGGAATTTTGATCAAGAAATCATCCCACATTACCTCAGGTGGTGTTTGCAGTCCTGCGTGTTTGCTTGCTTTAAAACTTGGACAAACGAAGTCTTTACATGGAAAGGGGCAACAGTCCATGGTCTCCTTGAGTTCTCTCCAAGTACAGGTCTCATTCCACCACCCTGGCTACCAGCATAATGTGTCTCAGTTTGTGCAAGGAGTCTCACAGATTTCTGCTCCTAGTTTTCTGAGCATACCACTATGGAAGTAATGGAAAAATGTACACCCTTCTCACTGTACTTTATGAAGTAGCCAAGATGATTTTGTGGGGCAAAAAAAAAAAGGGCACTGCTGAGAGTAAGCCAGGGTGTCACTATGATATAACTATTCATATCTACTTGTGTGGACATCTAAGGATGGGGTGAAAACAGTGTGTATAAGAGTAATGTCAGAATCAGCAGTGGTGATAACTTCTACCTAAGAATCCCAGAGGAGCTGCCCAAGAAGCTTTCTGACTCAATTATTTACTTTTTTTTTTTCTGAATATAAGAATGTCACTACAATTCACAAAGTGTGGACATTTGTTAACACCATCCCAGTGATTGGAAAGGGCAAGTGTGATAGCTAGGATAAGCATAGCACAATTAGCCTGATAAGATTCCTTGGTGAAAAAAAAAAAAAAAGAAGAAAGAAATTGATACAGGAATCATCTGATGAAAGATTAAGTGTGGTAATAGAATTAACATTAGTCGATATTTTTTTTTTCATGGAAAATAGATCTTGTCAAGAAAAGCCAATTTCATTCTTTGATGGAATTATAAGTTTAGTCGATGAGAGAAACTACTCAGACATAATAGACCTTTGTACGGCATTTGACTCACTATCACATGAAATTATTTTAATGAAAAATGCTATGCAATATCATAAAGTTAACATTGAATAGATGAAAGCTGTCCATCTGACAATTTTAAATACTAACTGTCAGCAAGGAAACATCATTGAATGAAAATGTTTCTAAGTGGGGCACAAGAAACATCAGTGTCAAACTCAGTCCTATTTAATGTTTTCATCAACCACATGACAGTAAATAATTAAAAAACCCCAAACAAACAACTTACAAGTCACGTAACATTTAGTGGAGTGGTAAAAATGATGACAAGGTAGCCACATGGGGAGATCAGATTCCATTGGGTCAGGTGGGAATGTTCTCAGCCCAAGACAAAGTCATATATATATAGAAGAATTTAAGTCTTCAGGAGCATTCCCTGAAACTACCATTTCTTAACATGTACATTTGACCTCATTCCCTTCTAAGGAAATAAATGGAGTCTTCTTCTTGTTCTAAACAACTTTTGGTTAGACTTTTATCTTCAAGGGCATTAAAATGCCTCTGTAGAAGAATGAGTTTGACAAAGAGTTTATTAAAAGCCTTTGCTGTTGGATAAATGACTCCATGGAGCATTTGCCATTCTCTTTCTCTTTCGCGGGTGACAGTACTATGGGGTTGCATAAATTTGAGTGAAAGTCTATCATAAATTAGCATTTAGTGATGGACTTGGCAGTGTTCATTTTGTGGTTGGACTTGATAATCTTAAATGTTTTTTTTCCAACCTAAATCATTCTATGACTCCAAGAGGCAGCATTGGGATCTCTGGGTGGAAGGTAGAGCAGTACCATGGACAGCGGCCACTCTGGGAAGGCACTCGGAGCACTGTCGAACGTAAATATCCAACATGATGCTGTGGACAGGAGAAGTAATGAGATCTTTTTTGTATGAATGGGAAAGCAGGGGGAAGATTAACTCCAAAATGTGGCCTTGATGTGATGGATGATAGAATCACAGTCACAACTATTTTGGAGAGCATATAAATGAGCTGCAAATGCTACTTGAGGCCTGGAGAAAAAGCTGCGGGGGAAGAGCTGGACCAGTTTAGCTTGTTAAGGAGCAGAAAGGAATGTGAAAGTATTAAACACCATGTCTTGTGGGGAGAAATCTGTGTCTGAGAGGACACATAGCTTAGCAGAGAAAAGTATTACAAGAATCAGTGGCTGGAAACAGAAATCAGACAAATTTAAATGAGAAATTAGGGAAAACTGTGAAAGTATGGGGCATTAACCAGAGGAAAAAAATTACAAGAGGAGGGATGTGTTTCCTTTCTAACAATATATTCAGATCAAGGCTGACGCTTTCCTGAAATATGTGCTTCAGCCAAGCATGAATAATTGGGCTTAACAGAGGGGTGACTGGGTGAAATTGAATGGCCTGTGATATGCATGAGGTCAGGCAAGCTGAGATATTGTCCTTTATAGCCTTAATCTCTCTGAATCTATGAATATTTGAGTTAGATACAGTAGGTATTTTTGTACTTGGTTAACATGCATCTCAGATATGATTTATTAAAGCTTTCCACCTCTTCAGTGACACATGTTGGCCAGTTGGAGGTCAGACCCAACGGCATACACCACAGAGTGTTGCTCACCCAGTCTGAGGAATGGTTTACTGATAGTGTTTGTCTGTAAGCAGTGGTTTCAATGGATAATGCTTACACAGCCCATATGATAAATTATTTCTGCAGGAAATGTTGGTAGAATCATCCTGAATAATGCTTTTATCAGAGGCCCCTGGTAGTTCACAAAAACAACAACAAAATCTTGACCTTGACAAAACTTTTTTTTTTTTTTTTTTTTTTTTAGCTTTGACATCAAAAAACTCATTCTTTTCTACTACCCAAGTGGGGTAAAGCACTCTGACAGGGAAGGTGAAGCTTCATCTGCTGACTGTGCTACACAGCAATATGCTTTTAAAAGCTGCTGCATGGTTAGAGACTTTTAGCACTTTTCCTCTGCTTCTATCACTCTCCTCCATTTTGCAATGTGTAGACCAGTGAAGATCTGATTTGTCATCCTTTCTATGGGATCCTATTGAGCAACATGCACTTCCATCTCTCAGGCATGAGATACCCCTGTTACTCAATCTCCTAGTGATGGACATAGGCAGTGAGGTTTGCCAGTAATATTTTCAATATCCCAGAGAGAAGATTTGTAACTATAGCACCTTGTAAGCTTGTAGCACAACAAACAACGTTCTTGCATTTTGTTTTCTTTAGTGGCTGGCAAGGTTAGAGTTAAAATCTAGGGAATGCTCATGGTTTTTCAAACTTTAGGGTTGAATGGTGTTGTTTTATTCCCTACTGTGCTGCTACAGAGAAAAACAGCTGCTCATGCCATAGCTATTTTCCATCCTGAATTCTATTTGTGACTTCCACGTATGACTTTAAGTAGAAAACAGGGTGAATCAAGTTCCTAGATGATTTTCATGTAATTGGACTGAGTCTAGATCTAGAGAACTTGTCAGTTGTCTTTTTTCTTTTTTTATCATTGGGATGGGGAGAGGTGTTGTTTTTGTGAGTGCTATCTTGCCTGTTAAACTTCCTGACCAGGCTGGGCAGCCTGCCTTAGTGGTACCATAAATCCATCTGGAAGCAGAAAGAGAAGAAGGTTCCTGTCAACAAAGATGAGGCACATAAACAATAATCTCAGCCAAATACATGTAAGAGACAAGTAACAATGTACTTAAATGTGAAATCAAGATAAATAAAATAAGAATGCCCATGCTTAGAATGGCAGACCCTCAAGTCCAAGGAGTGCGTCTCACCAGCTATCAGTTTGAGTTGTGATAGCAGCATGCAAACTCCTAAACAGTTTTGTCAGTCTCATGCTTTCTCAGTGAAAGACATAGTAAGACCAGTTTATCAGAGCTTTTTTTGATCTCTACACATCATTCTCCTTCAGATCCATTTCTCAAAGAGGCAGATTCATTCCTCTGTTTCACCAGCAGCCTCTGTGCATCAGCCAGGGCTTTTGTTTGAGAAACATATGTACCATAAGGTGTTTTAATTAATCTCATTAGTATACTGCCTATATTGACCAGTTAAGTAGTATCTCATGCTAGGCTGATTTCCTTGTTAAGCCTGGGATACAAGACACAAAACAGGAGTAGCCATAAGGTGGACACAAGAGTCAGGACAATTCTCATGGGAAGATAAAATTTTTAACAGCTTCCTCTACTTTTTAAATAGTTGTGTATGATCTTACTGCTGGGCTGACAAATGCTACATAGTCTACCCTTCCACAGTTCTGGTCAATGCACCTCATTCTTGGTGTGCCTGCATCTACTTGAGGTTCAGATGCTTCCCTGCAGGGACTCACCATTTACTTTGTTCCTCAGCCTCACACAGTTCTTTCAAAGTAGGATCAGTGCTGACCACCTTTCTGCTCTCAGCTGCTCCACCTTCAATAGCTCTTCCGAGGCTCCTCAGGTCATACCTAAACTGGACTTTGTGTCAGTCAGGACATTAGTGTCTTGTCTC
The DNA here is from genome assembly GCF_003984885.1 of Neopelma chrysocephalum. NCBI lineage: Eukaryota > Metazoa > Chordata > Aves > Passeriformes > Pipridae > Neopelma > Neopelma chrysocephalum. The sequence continues at coordinate 2,926,306 of NW_020897717.1, read as the reverse complement.
TTAAGGGCTTAGTGACCTAACTGGGGCTTTTTCCAAGCAACAGAGGTTTTTTAATGTAAAATTGATGTGTTTTGACTCTTTGTGTTTGGCAGTAATCCCAAAGTGCTCTTTCTTGTTCTCTTTCTCATTCTTTAACCATCTGTATTGTGGGAAGCAGTCAAGGTCTTTCAGATAAATCTAAATATCTTTTCCTGCATGTATTTTTCTAATAAAAAACCCCCAAAAACTCCAAGTGAGAAAGCTTAGAGGATCTTACCTTTCTTTTGACTAGACAAGTACTGCATAGAGGTAATATGCATAGACATGCACTAAAATCCCATTAATTATCTCCTAATTCCAGTAGCAATCTTGTTGACCGTGCCTGTCTTCAAATTTCTGTTGTCAAATTTGTTATCTTTTCAATAATTTCTTGTTTAAATAAAGTGCAGTGAGGCCCTTACCAAAAATCTATTCTACTACTATTTCAGCAGTAGAAGAAAACTGTTTTAACAGCAATAACTACTGTACAACTACTAATGCTGTCAGTTTGTAGGCAGAATTATTCTGAGCAGGAAAAATATGAAGTAGGACATATGTTCTGTTGGCTTTTTTTATTATTTGTATCCTGAAAAGCTCAGACATATGAACTAATGAAAGAAGGACCCAGTGCCCTTGCTGATATTCCTGGCAACAGAGCCCAATTAGATGACAGTGTTTTTGCATTAATTTGCCACAGAGAAAAGAAAAGCAGATGCTTGTTTTAAGTTTGAACCTATCTGAGATATTCAGAGGTTGTATGGTCAGCCTCCTGGATAAATAGCAACTTCAAAGCTTCCTGCATCACAGCTGAAAAATCAACTTTTCTTCTCACTTTCCTCACTAGTACGATATGAACCGTACAGGACAAATGCTGCTGTGTGTTAACTCGCTGACATGAAGTTCTATCCTCTATCAATGCTCATTTTCTCAGGTCTGATGGTGAAATTTGGCACTGCAGAAGAATCTCAGGTAATAATTCCACTGATGATACATGAGTCGGGTAGTTTCAGTTCTTTTTCTCATATATGGATTGGCTGTGAGCTACAGGGAGGAAAAAGTAAGTAAAATTTGTCACTGACAAGATTTATGATATGACTGTAAACCACTGGGATTTCAGCTTTCTGTCTTTTTCGGAACAGGTTGTTTTTTCTTCTTTGTCACAAAATTTCAAACAAGAAGTCTTCTAGGGTTTTCTTCAGTCTGAAATTTCCAACACCATCAGACAAGAAATCAAAGTAACTGAAGTTTCTTTTTAGAACATGGAGATTCACTGAAATGACGAGCATGCTCAAATTTTCCCAGCTAAAACAAAAAAAACAAACCAAACAAAAAAAACACCCAACCAAACAAAACAGAAAAAAAGTCATTAGGCATAACACTTGCAGAAAAGCCACAAGAACATGACACAGCCCTGCAGTCTTTTCCATAATACTTACCATATAACCTGAAACTTATATTTAACATTGAGATGAAAAACTGGTTTGTTACACCCTTACTTGCTGTACCCCTTATAATGTTACAATTATTACATGGAAATAGAAATTATGCATTCCCCACTAGATCTTATTAAGGAACATACAAGGGATGTTTTTACATCCCGATAACCTTAGGAAAACCAGAGATTGTAGAGAAGTCTACAGTGATTAAGGGTCACAGTCTCACATTCAAGAAGAAGTTATATAGTGGGCATTTCCTTTTTTGATAGAGAGAAATACTGCAAACACCCCTTGCATTTTTTTTACATCTTTTCAATTATTATCTCTTCTCTAAACATGCATATAATGAAGTCATCCACAAGTACTGTACTAAGAATGGAAGCCATTATGCAAGACAGAAACTGCAGATCTCTTCCTAGAACTACATTATCACAGAGTGAGAATCTCAGCACAAATTATTCTCTACCGATTAAGGTACCTTCATGGGCTGAACTGAACAAAGTTGATTCTTCTTTTGAATAGGCAGGCTCATCAAATATTCAATACCCGGGAGTATACTGATCATTCTGCATTGGTTGCTCTTCTCCATTCCCATTTCTCCTGAGGTCATCTTGCATCAGATTTCATGGGTTTCTTTCCTTGTCAGTGTCCTGAAAGGAGCAGCAAATTCCTGCAACAGGAGTAGCCCAAAATCAGGTGTTAGAGCTGCTGGTACTATGGAAGAAAATGGAAAAAAATGCGAGGAACAGAAGGTTTGGACAGTTTATACTCCCCATCATCAACTTGGTACTCAGGTTCTTTGCCTGGCCATCCTGTCTACATTGTTAGGCAACTGTATTCAAATCTAGTGTAAATACACACAGCACCAGGGGATTCAAAGGAGCCAGGTTGATCTGCTCTGAAGGGGAATTTGGACCTTGGTGATATAATTTAAGAAAGGTTTGCAAGGCACATGGGGAGCAGCCTTTCATTATTATTCCTTCCCAGTGTCTATGTTTCGCATTTATAATAGCAGAAAAAAAATATTCCACAAACCTCTTGCTCAGCAAAAAAAATAATAGTCCAAGAGGTGCTGGTTGTTCTGGCATTCTTTTTATTTTCTATTAATAGTCATACTTCTAACACTAGTGTCATGATTTGGTCTTTAAAGTAATGGAGGCAATAGGAAGTCCATTGTACATAGAAAAGGCAGCTAGGACAGTTTGGAGCAAACCCACAGAGAAGAAAAAATGCCACTGGCTTGACTTTGAGGAAGGATGAATGGTCTCCTGGAAAATTAAAAACAAATCTGAAAGTCATAATATTTGATTGCTACAGTAATTGGGAGGAGGTAGAGAGTGGAGGTGGGGCTGTTACATGAATATCAGTCCTCAGTTAAGAATAAATAATTCAAGAAGTGACTCCTTAGAGTTTACATTTGTAGAGAAAAACTGGGAAATGCAATCCAAGTTTGTATGTCCAAAAGGTAGAGAAAAAAAATCAGGAAAAGAGCCTATTTTAAAAGATATTTTAAACCTTCTTTCTTTTGTGTGCCTGGCTGTTTGGGGCTGAAATATTGCCAAGTATTTTAAACTCTGCTTTCCAAGGCTCCAAGTAGCATTAACTCCTATATGCCCAAGTCCTGGAGGTATTTTCTTCTGCAGAGTCCTGAACAGAAGAGTGCAAGCTGGACTTCAGTCCAGCCAGTTGTCTTGCTCCTGCATCCTCTCTCCAGACAACGTTCTTCCTTCTGGCATCTTTGAAGACCCTAGAATCACCAAAAGAGAAGTTTTCCCTGTACCTTCCCAGCACAATACGTCTCTTTTTCATTTCCCTCTATTTTATGTTATGCTCTGGTTTTAAGCACGGACTTTTGTGAAGCCTATTTGATTTTGAACAACTTTGCAATGGGTTTGCTCAGGGCTACTTACATTGAAGAAGAGGGACTGACGGCTGGTAAACCAAGTTACTTTAAAGATCTGTGAAGATGATGAAAATGTCAGATTTACGGTCTTTTATGTGTGGGCTTCACCATACATGAGTTAATTCAGTGCCTCAGCTTTGTTACAAAGTGAATTAATAGGCTTCACAAAGTAATTTTAACTTTTCAGAAAGAAACATGGCTATTTGTCATCTCTCTACACTCCATACTTTCTCTCTGACCCTTGATTCCACTTGTCAAATAACTGGCAAATGAGCTGTCTTAATACAAAGACCTAGCAAGCTGCCTGCATGCCCTGGTCTCTTGTGTGGAAGAGGATTTACAAAGAAAGTTCAGCTGTGACTGACGTTTCTGCTCAAGATGGAGATTGAGACTGCAGTAGACCAAGGGTTAGGGTTGGATTTCGGTCTGCTGAATTTTCACAAGCAGTGGGTTTTTGAGACGTTTCCTGAGATGGACTGATCTTGAAAGAAGTCAATTGCACTTTCTTTCTTTCTCATCTATTTTTTTTTTTTTTTACCATATACTTAATGCTAGAGATTTTAAGTGTCTGTTTCTTACCTCATTGTCTGAAGTCTCCCGGGAGCAGATATTATCTTGACATTTAATTGTGACTGAATTGGTTTTTCACTTTTGAATGCAACTGATATCTGATCTTCTTTGGATCTGAGGATTTCAGTGTAATTGTAGATGCACAATCATGTGCGAATGTGTAAACACAAACACATTTAAACACATACAGACACACACAAAGAGACTGTTTTGGTGTTTTGTTTTGTTTGTTTTTTTTCTTAAAGGGCATTTCAGTCAATTTAAAATTATTGATAAATCCAGGCAGATTTCACCATATAATTTTGGACAAATAACCCTTTATGGATTTCAGTGTCATTTATACAAGTAAGGTAGAGGGAACTGTTCATTTGTCCTTTAAGAATATATCTGGGTAGACGGTTGGGGTTGTAAGAGTTGTTCACACCTCTCTTTCCTTCTCTGAGAATGTATGGACTTTAGGTAAGTCTTGTGTACCTCAGGAGAGCTGCCTGACAGTTGGCTATTGTGTATTCTGTCCTTTTGAAGTTCAAAGTAGAACCACTTTGTATCTGCCTTAAATATTCACGGGCACAAAAAGAAAAACTGATTTTAGCCAGGAGGTTAGAGTTATTTATAGGGTTTCTGGTCTCTGTGCCAGTGAATATTTAAAGAATTGCTGCATCATCTTCAAAAGACAAGAGTGAGATAGGCATCTTCAACTTTTGTTCAGTTCACTGGTTAAAACAAGCTCCCATGGGTAAGTCGTTGGTTAAAATCCTTGTTTTGAATATTGTCAGAGGAGTCCTTGACCCCATTCATGTACAGTGGCATAGCAACCATGCTGTACTGCACTCCCTCCTTTTCATTCACTTTCTGAATCTACTCCTCTCTTTAATAAGGGCATTTCAAAATGCTTTATTTTCGCTTTGGACAAAATGTACTATCAAACCCCAAATGAGCCTATCATCATTTCAACTTTCAAAAAAAAGAGTATGGTTGCCATTAAATGTTTTGTGTTTCAGCCACAAACCAAAGCTTGGCAACCTCACATGTCCCTAAATGCAATCCCTCCTCTTCCAAACCTGAAGTGGAAACAAGTGCTTCTCTCTTCACTCCAATCCACTCTCCACTCCAATGTAAGCTTCCTCTCTTCTGTGTATGGCATTCTGGGGACCTTTGTGAGGACAGCAGCTCTTTATGTCTTTTACTGCTAGTCACCTATTTTTGGAAAATGGTTTCATGAAGGATTGAAAATACTATAATGATGTTGATGGCTGTAATGAAAGATATGGAAGAGGTGGACAGTGGATAGGTTTCTGATGCCATTTCACTGTTTGCCCCTAGTTGCTTTCTGGCTTTTTCAATTATCTTGCACTAATTTAGGAAGCTGAATTACCAGGCTGAGGGAAGTTAGAAGCAACATATTCTGAGTTTTCCTTTTTAATTAGTCTCACTCCATCTTCCTCAGTTCCCTTTCTCCTCTAGCAGGAAGCAATATGACAGTTATTAGACAGATGCATAACCAGCTGGTTGGAGGTCTCCAGGCTACTGATTGCTCTGGTAAGATCTACGGGAAAGTCAGTGCACTGTATCCTAATGTGCAGAAAAGGCATCTGCCAGCTCTGCCCGCTCTTCTGAAAGCACGGAAAGGGAGCTATTGACCTGTCATTTTTATGAAGCCAAAATATCCAGAGAGCTGGGCTTTAGAACAGCTATAAAAAAAAGCATTCTCTCTATATCTCATTTCTAAAGCACCTTTCAGTTTAGTATTTAAATTGTTGGCCTAGATCTACTCCTCATTCTTTCAAAAGGCATCAGTTCATGCAATGCTGAAGAAGTCTGGTCCTACCCCAGCACCACAAACAAAGGTGCCAGCAAACAAGTTGGCTCTGTGGGTTTCTCTCTGTAACCTTCAGCTCCATGGCTGTCATTTGACTCCCACTGAGGGAAAGTACAGGGAGGCTGGGGCAGAGCCACTGGAAAACTGGGAAAAAAAAGGAAGTTGTATGGTCCATAGGAGACCTCTGAGGAAGTGCTGGGAAGAGATCTAATTTGTTAAGTGACAGAAAATCGTACAGAGAGCAGATGAACAGAAAGAACATGCTTGGGGATATTTAAGAAGACAGTTGAGGGAGTCAATGTTTCTCTGCCTCATTAGATGCTTAATGTTAAATTTTTGAGCATGATGAGTGGTAGACGAAGGGAGTACAGTCAAGCGGTGAACACATGTTGCTGAACCTCCTCAGTGCCACACATGCCTGGCGTCTGGCATGCGAGCTCAGTCCTCCAGGGGGTGCTGGGGAGAGAAAAGTAAGCTTGTGGATAATTAACTGCAAATGCAGCTGACAACTGTTCTTTTATTCATTTTTTTTCTCTTTTTAGAATGTACTTGTAGGTACTCATTCTGTGCCTCAAGCACCTTAACAATTACTTACAAGTCACAGGCTAAATAAGGGGTGTACCTGTGAAAAGATCCACTGCTGCTCAGCATAGCTTTAGAGAAAGGAGAAAATTGATGGTTTGCATGGAATGATAACAAAAACGGGGGTTTGAAACACCACGGGGGTACAGGTCCCCTGTGGGACAGCATCAGCATCTGATAGGTAAAGAGGGTGGGAAGCTAAAGAGGTCTCAAAGCAGTGATGGCTTTGTAGGTTAAAACCATCACCTTGAATTCCATCTGGGAGCTTAGCAGAGGTCAGAGAAATGCACGGAGTGAGGTCTAAATTGCTCCCAGTGTGCAGTCTGTCAGGCTGCAACATGCTGTGCTGGCTTTGGGCTGAATATTTTGGAGGCGTACCAGTGTGGAGAGCACACTAAAATAATCTAATCCTCTGTCCTGCATAAGCGTGGCATTATTCCTTTCTATTTTGCTTTCTTTGTCCACCTTTTGTTTGACTTCAGTATGAGGAAGTGCACAGAATTGCAAGTGGATTAGCACAAAAGATTTTGTAAGGTTTATTGCCAGGTTTATATTCTGTTCTCACCTGCATAGGATTTGTGCTCACAGGTAACCTGAAGCACTACATGTAATGGCTTCCTGAAGTGGTTATTTGGCTCACATTCTCTAGCTCTCTGTCTCTTAAGATTAGTACTGGATGGTATTGCTTGATGGTTCAGTGTCAGCTAGTGATATACAATCATTTCCAGAGCCTGCTTTTTTATTTTGTTTTGTGTCTTTGAAACCACAATCTTAAAAACAACCTTTTCTTTTTCCTTTTTCTTGCTCTTTATCCTTTCATGCCGCAGATCCTGAGGCTGCAGAAAAGATAGAAGTTAAACCTCTGCAGGAGCAATCAGATGTCTATAAGCACTTCTAGCTCACTTGTGGATTCTGAAGCTCCCTGATTGGAGATAAACCGGTACACAAGATAACCCAGTAGGTCTCCATGTCATGCTTAAATGGTCATCTCTTTCTATTTACACGCCTACAGATAGAACTGGATGGACCACCTGCAGCAAACAATTTATTTGATGGATTAGACAGTCTTTTTAGTGTGTGTTTACGGAGAGGCTTTTCTTATTATTTGAAATGATCAAATCAGTGGTCAGTGTGCAGATGTTTCAGCAGTTTATTTCTCACCAGCTACTTTCTGTTTGGTGAGTGATCACTGCAGTCACATTGCACTTTTACTGCGTGGTACTTTTTTCAGTCCCAAGCAACATTCATGATGGCAGCTCCCACGGAAGTTGCACATTCATATGATACTCTAGCTTTCTCACGAGCACAAGTGCTCTTTTGTTAATGTTCAAGAAGAACAAATACAATGAATCACAAAAAGAACACTTGAAAAGCTTTGCTGTATAGTAAATTGCAAAAATAACCAGAGACAGATTTCAGGGACACCAAAATGTTCTACTGATTTGGGTCAAATTAGTGATTAAAAAGCAAATATAGAAAAGTAAGTAATTTCATTTTGTAATATTCTAAATATTTTTTTCCTTTTTACTTTGAACATTAATTTTTAAAAAAGTAAAAGAAATAAAAATTATTAGAAAAAGAAATTTACCAAACAACAAACCAAAATATTTTTCACTGAACTGAAAAAGGTCTTGTCATGGTTTGAGAGCCCCAAAATCCAATTCCCGAATCGTAGCCCCCCTCCCACATCTCAACCCAGTGTGAGATGGGTTTTCCAGACACCACACAAGACTCAAAATGGGGGGAAAGGGATATATTACAATAACTGTACAAATAAATATTATAATACATAACATACACAATCTCAACTATTTCTACCATGACAAAACAGTATTTACAATGGATCAAATCTCTTCTCCCTTCCAAATAAAAGTCCAGGAGGGAAGAAGGGAAAGATCCTTTCCTCTCTCTGAGCAGCAAGTCTTTCTAGGGCAGCAGTGTCTCGTTCTCTCTTCCATGCAGCAGCTTTAGCTGGATCTTTGCCAATACACATGAGGGGAGTCCAAGCCCCTCGGCCCTTTGTCTCCAAATGAGGGTCTTCTCTTCCGTGGGCTGCATTTCCCAGGACAAAGGTCACGTCACCACGTCACATTGCAAAGCACAGGGGTCTTCGCGATGGTCCTTATCTTCAGGGGATTCAAGCCCCTTGCAGAGCTTTCCGTACTCTGCCTCAAAACTGCCAGCTTGGCAGCAGCAGAGGGGAAACCCTTCTCCGCATTCCATCGGCTGTCCCTATCCAGCTCTGGGATGCCTTGAGCTTCTCAGCTCTTCTCTTTGCAGTGTTGTAGCACTCTAAGACTCTTCTCAAGTAAGAGTCCATCTCCCTCCTCCTAGGAGGGGTCTCAAAGGGAGTTTGGGGGATTGGTTCAGTTCTTACCCAAAACTCTCTCTCTCTTCAGACAACTCTGTGTCTCTCTGCGTAGCTGCGTGCTTGTTTGCTGCTTCTTCGGTTCTTATCTGTAGGCTCTCTGCCACCTTCCCTCGGTCAACGCTGTTCTTGTTGCCGCTACTGCTGCTCACGGTGGAGAAACATCCCCCAGCTCTCGGCTACAGGCACTTAGCCCAGTCTATCACTGTTCCAAGTCCCTGCAGCCCCCAGCCAAGGGGCTGGGGGGGGGCAGAGCCCCCAAGGGGCTCCTGCCCCTGCTCCTCGTGGCCTTACAACATGGCTACCTCTCCTTCAACAACCACTACAAGTAACTTTCTTTTCCGGTCTGAGTGATATGTTTATATTTTGCAGAAGTGCTCATTGGTTCAAATCTCAAGGGTCACCACCCCCTGGGGGTTTACCATTTTATAGCTTCAGGGGGAAAACTGTTTTCTCCCCACCATAGGTATTTGCAGTATATTCAAGTTAAAACTCTGGGGATTATACTTTAAATTAGCTCAAACCACTGAGAAACTTCCCAATTTGACTGATTTTTCTTCTGTTTCTTTTGGTCAGTAACCAAACTTCACTGTGTGTGTGTGTGTGTGTGTGTGTGTGTGTATGTAATACTTTGCTCTACTCTGGAATACTTGTGATGGTCGTTTCTCAGCAGTACATTAGGATATTTCTATTCAGCAGAGGACTTACATTTGTTTCAAGATTAGGTCACTAATGTGTAGTTTTTTGTTCAGCTGCACACACTGCAATTATGTAGGACAGTTAATCTTCATCCTAGGACCAAAACCAAAAAGTGGTGAAAAAAGGACAGCTAGAGCCAAAAGTAGAGAATACATATGTGCATGTGAGTGTTGTTTTAGAAAAATAAGTCTTTTAACAGCATGCACCTTAACCTATTCTCACTGGAAGGCACCATGGAAAAAGCAGGATGTGCGGACAGAGGTCAGGGGAGGGACAGTGGTGGTGGTACAAATCAGAATGAGTAGATTCTTAAAAGCCAGAGTTTAAAATCAGGATCCCAAATCTATTCAGCAAGACTTAAATATGCTTCTAGGTTTTCACAGAATTGAGTAAATGAAAATTTCTACCAGCATCTATAGTTTGGTCAGACCAAAAGACTCTTTAGCTAACTATCTGCACCAGTAGGCGCTGTCAGGTACCTGGGGCAGATGTAGAAACAAGTGAATGTAGAGTAAGGTCACAACCCCACTGCACCAGGGGCTTCTTGAACAGAGTGTCTTTGCATTTAACAACCTGTTAATAATCTGACTGCTTGGGTTTTTATTTATGCAGATCTTGTCCTCCATACATTGGGCTACAAGGAAAAACACACAAATGTTACAGGGTTTAAAATAAAGCAAAGGATATGACTCAGTGTTGTCATCACAAGTTGAGCTGCGGTAGAGGAGAAGCAAAAATAACATTTGTGAGCTCATGTTCTCTAATACTTTTCTACATCATTTGCATCTGTCTTGTAATCAGCAGAGAAATTCTTTAGACCATTTGTTATCAGTATATGTAATACAGTGATCAATCAGTCATCACATGGTCAAATGGCTGTGACTTTCCAATTGATTTGTTGCAGAATCATTAACCCCTGCTAGACTTTTTGTTTGAATGTTTCTTGAATGTAAACTGCCCAAAGTACTCTAGCCCCCTCCTGAAATAAGATCCAGTGTTATATGCCTCTGAGTGAAGTGGCCGCTGGCAGCCAGAAGTATATACTCCTGAGATATGCCTGTGTACGACTGGAAGATGACAACACTTCTTTAATCCCCAGGTTGAGCTACTTTGAAATAAGTTGAGCCTGAAGGGCTTTTTGCATTGATTTTGGAAGGTGATTTGAATTATTAAATAGTTTTGGATTCCTGCACTTGACTCTGCACCTAAGCTAAATGGTGTTTTTTTCTCAAACTCATTCTCATGCTGCATGAGTTCCTATTCTTCATAAAAATCAGAGATTTTATGTTTATGAGACTTGTAATAATTTTAAACCATCTTTTCTCTTCATACAATAGTCAGGACTTGCTGTCTGTGAATTATGTTATTCAGCTTTTTCCAGTTTGCCTGTTGAAGGTACTGGGTTTTTGCCCTGTGCCACAACCACAGATTTTGCATTGACATGTGAATATCTTCCGAACTGATGCAGAGAGACAAGAACAGTAGGGTTGGGAGATGGGATGTAAAGTGGAAAAGTAAAAATAGTCTTTCACGTAGATCCCCTTAGACTAGTTTGTTCATGTTTCCTGGTTTTACGAGAAACATGGAAATGAGCTGTCAGGAGCCTGGGGTTAAAGTCACTCCCAGTGACTCCTCAGCCTACGGTGTAGATGTAGCCATTGTATTCCTTCTGTTCATGGAGCAGAGGATGCAAATGTTTTTTTAAAAAAGAACAGAGTGAAAAATCCCTTGTCTTGGGTATGGATTTCTAGATGTGCAATTATCAGTGGCAACAACTGCAGCATCTACAGTCATGCAATTGCCTTTCTGCTTTCTGAATGGTGAACAGCAAGATACAATGTGCATCTACTAGTCTAAATGAACCAAATTTGATGCTTTCATTCACAAATATAATTGGATATGCTTACAAATCACACTATTCTTTGTGTTCAAACTGTTGGGATGATAGCAACAACTGAAAATGTTTATGGATACCCTAATTGGAACAAGGAAAAGGAAACTGTTTTTACACAGGCTGTGCTTGTGAGGATGGGTTTTCAGTATGAAGTGTTATGCACAGTAGAGTCTTACCGCCTCACTCAATCTCTCTCTCTGTAGTTTCATCACTCAGTTTACGAGTGCCATGCTCAAATTACCATTACAAGAATGTGTATATATTGTATAAACAAAAATTGCAGCTTTGTGAAAACAGCACTCTTTTGGTGCCCAAGAGCCCCTGCAATCACAGGGCATATGTCAAGTATATCAACACATCTAGAAGCATAATCTTTTCTTCCTCAAAGGTGATGAATGTAACTCAGTCTTAATAGGGCTCTCACAGCAATAAAGGTTAACTGCACACTACCACAGCAGCTATTAGAAGGACCTGCTAAAACATTAAACCCCTCTGTTAGATTAACTGTTCAGGGCTTTGAAACAGACCGATGCAATCCTGTCCTTGTACAATCTATAAAGCATGAGTGGGAGGACTGGTTAAGGCACTGACACTGTGACAATACACAGTAACTCAAGGATTTATATCCAGATTGGAGATTATCTAAATCATTACCTGTGAAAGCAGTGATGCCATCTTACACTATAGCAACCCTAGTCTCCTGGGCTTTGCAGCCTGGAGGACCAATAGGAAGTTTTCCCATCATTTCTCCAGGGCATGCTTTCTTTTCTTTTCCCTCCAAACCAGCTTGAGCATATTTTCTTTCCAAATGTGTAAGTCTGCCCTGTCCCACTCATATGGGCACCTTCCTGTGGCTTAATGGCCCCTATGCACAGAGCAATTCTTTCTTCTTACCAGCTGTGCTGTTTAAGACAGCCTTTGTCAGAAGCCATTTCTACCCTGTGTTATCATGCAGCCTGTTTCCAAAAGCTGAGGTAATTACATACATTGCTTAAAATGTATTTTTGTGTAAGTCCATGAAAAAGAGAGCAGGAAAAGGAACAGTATGAATTTTAATTTGTGGTGCACTGAGGGAATGGTGAACTCCCATGGTTTCCAGTGGAGGAACACATTCTCCTCAGGTGTTGGTGTAAACTGTTCCCACTAAAAATCAGAGAATATGGTATGTTCTATGTACAACAGTTTGAGCTCTAGTTTAGCAGGCTTTTTTCCTATTCCCTGTCTGAAAGTGTTTGCTAGAATTTGTCCCAAAGGATTCAATTTTTAATTCAGTCTCATAATTTGAACCAGATCAGTCCCTTTTCCTTGGCTGTATTATGACTCACAAGCTACCTGCTACAAGACTTTCAGAACTTATCCTTTTGTCTGAGTAAATTAAACCGACTGAACCCAACAAATTCTTGTAGCGTTTCTTTGCATTGCTGTATGTACTCTGGCCTTCTATGCAGAATGTTAACCAGATAGGCATTGCTAGCCTGGCTACTGCTAATATGATCAAAAAAAAAACGTCCTCAGCCATATCCTACATAAGACTGCTGTATTTTTTTTTTCAGAGCAGATGACTGGAAGACATAAATGAATTTTACTATTGCTCTGCTAGAACAAGTTTGTTACATCTGTCTGTCGTCATTTCTACATTCTACAGTCCCAAATACCAGTGTATAATCATCACAAAGTCATTCAGAAGTTAAATCTGTCAATGGTACTCATATAAATACTGCCACCATTAACTGAGTCTCGGGTATCTCTAGAGAAGCCTCCAAACTGGTAGTCCAGCCAGGAGGGGAATCCAGGTCTTGATTACTATCCCTAGAGCAATAAAGCCACTGTCCTAGGTGAGGATCCACCAGACTAACCCTTGCCAATTAAACAATTTCTTCCGTTAAAAACCCACAATCTTGTTAAGGGGCATCTCAAGCCAAGTGATAAATCTTACTTCAACTGGAACAAATTACATCTAGATGCCTCTAGTATTGTGTAGAGACTGGTGCCCTGTGCCAGGAATACAGTGGTGGTCATGCTGATGTGAGCTTCAAATCACAGGACTCAGCTGACAGCAGGTGAAAATAGTACTAGCTGAAGCCTACCTGGAAGCCAGATAGTAATGGGTGTGATGAAGGAAATGGATGACTGTGGTATTCTGCAGGCAGACATTGGATCGATCTGCCCATGCTTTGAAGCAGCCAGGACCTCACGTCTGAAAGCAGTGCTAGGCATGTCCCAGATCCACAGATCCCCAACAAGGCTTGCTAGCTATAGCCTGGATCTGCGCTTGCTGTGGCAAAGTTCACATTTAGGTCAAGGTTTTACCTCATGTTAGGGGAAAATAAGCTTATGACACACACAAAATATGAAAACATAACCCACTTGACTGCTTTTCAATAAGGTGATTAATGAACTAATTCTATGTGGTCTGTGTAAAGCGTCAAAGAAAAGTAGATTTGCACATGCTTGCAGCAATCCCTGCATGTGAACTTTCTAAAGAAGTTTCCGCCCTCTCAGGGAAATTTGGACAGATGCACGAAGGAAGAGGTTTAACCCCCTCTGGGTTTAATCATTAGCACCAGGCAGTCACCCTTCCATGAACACATGGCTTAGAGAAACAAAAAGAATGCTCTGCAGAAAGAACATTTACTTCTGATTAGACAGTTTCCTGTGAATTTCTATATCAATGCCCCTAGCAGAATCAACAGGCACCAGTCTTAGCTCCTGCAGAGACATTTCTAGTATTCCACCCTCCTCTTACTAATATCAGTCTTTTGTGTTATAGCACTATTTTTGATTGTTTTGTTTCTGAGAAATAAAATGGGTTCAGAGATGATGAAAAGGTTTCAGACTTGGAGGCAATAGGTCTCAGATATTGCCATTCTTTCTGGAGCTCAGTGTTGCACCCTAAAACATTAAAAAACCGACTGACTTTACTAAAATCAGTGGCAGTTCTGCTGATTTTAAATACATTTTTGTTATAGGTTTTTAATTTTACTTTTCCAGGGCATAAAGATGATGCATCACATAACAAGAAATGTTTGCTTCATCCTTACCCTCAGATCCTAGACCACTGAGAGTTTTCATTAGGGGACGATTATTACCATTTTATTGTTCTTAATGCCTTGAGAATTTTGCTAAAGTGCTTTACTGAAATACAACAATAAGACAATATTTTTAACACTATATAAACAGATAATTGTTGCTTATATAAGTGGAAGAAAGGAATCTGCTCCTTAGTATTCCTTTTGTTTTCAGTGCAGACAAACCCACTGAGTAACTCGTGGGAATTTCCTTATTTGTTCTTATTTGAAGTATCAATAAGGGAAGATTATTCAAGTGAACCTTAAGCTGACCCTTCTTGTAAGGTCTGTCACTTTATTGTGAAATCTTCCAGTCACCATCAAATGCACACAGTTTATTTTTCCTAATAAATTTACCTAGTCCTTCGCCAGGCTGAGCTGAGCAAAGAGAGAGAGTGCAAATACTTGCATTTTAAATAAAATAATAGTCTGGAGAATATTGTTGGAGAGTTCCTGTAATTACTAGTGTGGGACAAATCTTTTGCAACCATTTGTGATGAAATGGGTGTTCAAAATGAAGTCACTCAGTAGGATGCAGTGTGTGAAGGACAGTAAAGCACCACATGGTGGCTGCAAAACTTCCTCAGGATCCTCAGGGAGCCAGTCACAAGTTAGGAATTCTTTCAAACCTCAAGTCTACTGACAAGCTCTGAGGAACTTTGAGAAATTATAGATCCTTGTAGCTGTTTCATGGCCTTCAGACAAACTGAATGTTCAGAGTAGCCTGATGTAGTTCACTTTGAAATATCTAAAGGCCTTACAGCTTTTCTAGCAAGTACTAATTGTTAAATCTTCCCTTGTGACTCTGTTCTTGTGTTGTTGCAAATACGAATTGAGTTCAGTTGTGGCTAAGAACTGCTCCCTTCTGAAAAATTGTCCCTAGGAATCGATTCATTAGAAGGTTAAGGAGAAAATCACATTTTGATGGAACAGTGGTTTTTAAACCTAGGACCTTTGACCTAAATAAATTCATTAACTGAGCTAAAAAGACATCATCTGATACACAAGACTTTATCATGTTCATCAGGCTGGAAGTGTGGCCCAGATGCCATCAGAGGGAGACACAGCACCATGCTGAGGAGGAGGAGTGAGTTGTTTGGCTTTCTGAAAGTAAAAAACCTTACATGCATTGGCAAACCTGCTATGTGAAAGAGGTGAATCTGCCTGAGAAAGCTGAGCTCCTCTTATTCCCAGGGAACATCCCTTCTGCATGGGGCCTGAGGTGTTAACCTCATTCGGCTTCGTGCATCACCAGAGACCAAGATCAATGGAGGCTCAGGGTACACAGTTCATTTCCATTTAGTCAGACCTACCTTAGCATCTGCATAGCTCTACCTTATGCTGTGTACACATATTTTCAGTAGTTACTTAGCAAGGTCATGGGAGATCATTCTTGTTCTTCCTGATAAGTAAATAAAGCTGCAGCAGTATAATACACAAAAAAGACAGAAAGATGAGAAAAATGTATATATTTTTCTTTAGACTGAGGTTTTTCCACTTCTCTGCATCTGCTTTAGGCTGTCCACATGAAAGGAGGGTATCCACAGGAAGAAAAGTTGCACAGTGTGAAATCAGATTCATAAGGAAGCAGGGACAGCTTTTGCACAGAGAGGATAGAAAATATATGTTTCCTGGTATTGCAAAAATGTTTCTCCAAGTGGAGGAATCTCAGCATAAAATGAGCACTGAAAACATTTGACCTTAAACAAGAACTGGAAACTAGTGTAATTTCTTCCAGGTGCTGACATTTATCTGTCCAAATGGGATAGGTCATACTTGTGCATTTTTGTCTCTACTTCAATTCTTTCAGATTCTCAATGAAACGAAGAGCAGAAGCAGTGCAAAAAACACATAAGTGCTGTTCTTGGACTATTTTTGGCTTGAACTGAAGCAGCAGGTGGTTTGCGTCAGTCAAGGCAGCCTGTTCAAGAGGCCTGAGGAAAAGCTCAGACTTTTAAACACTTTTGGAATCAAACCTTGAATTCTCAGTTTTTCTGAGTTCACACATTATCATATCCATCTGCCATATTGTTAACCTTTTGGAATCAGTGCTTGTAAATTTATGCAGGGAGATGCTTATGTTTCAGATTTATACCCACCTCATTTAACTAACTTTCAGGGAGTCTCCCTATGTAATTCTTGGGAAAGAAAATCATTAGAGACACATTTATGTCTGTCATTAATAAGTGAGCCTGTCTGATCAGTTTACAAGCAAGGAGACACTTCATTGCAGTAGAAAAATCGGATAAAGTCCTTTCAGAAGCATATCTCATGTTTACTGAAGGCAACAGGACCTTCTAAATAACTGACAATTTATAGAAGATATTTTGGCCAGCTGTGGAAAATACATCTCTCCTAAGCCACCAGTCTGTCAAAGATATACAGCAATTTTCTGACACAAAATGAAGGGTCTAAACCTTCTTATTGCTCTTTGCGTTGTTATTCTCATGCTCTACATGTGAAATGACCATTTACTTATCAATTCACTCTCACCTTAGGCAGGAGAGGATCTTGTTTAAAAATAATTCAATATGCAAAATATCATACTGCTGCAAGCCAAATGTGCTTAATTGTGTTATTCTGATAAGGGTGCAGGCTTTGTTATCTTCCCTTACTTCATTAAGATTACAAAGAATGCTTTCAATGGACATTTTTTACCACTTCTCTATGCTCAACTAAGTAAAATGTGTTTCATGACAGTATGTGTCGGAATCCTTTAACCAGATAATAGAAAATAATATACTGATCCTTCTGCCACCAACCATGTATATTAAGTAAAAGGGTTATCATCCTCACATCTCTCATCTATGACAACACCCAGATTCAAACACAGGACTCTCTCTGCAACAGCTGTGGTAGCTGAATATAGGACATATTTTTCAGCTATGGACTCAGGAGAAATATTGAATTGTGATATGATGTGGTTAGGCATGAAGCTAGGCAAGCATTTTTATTTTCCACTTTTGGTGTACCAGACTTTTTCAGTTTTAAGAATTTGTCATCTGCTGAGACAACTGTCATTTTGTGTGCATAATCTCAAACAGTTTGTGATGGAAAACAGACATGGGTCACACACTTGCTACTGTATTTTACCTCAGATCTTTCCTTCATTATTATTTTGTAATGATCTAAAACAAAAGACATTTGGATTGGGTGTATAAATTATTCTCTGTAGGCAGTAACCATTAACACTAATGAAATTTAGTGATCAATCTGCATTTGAAGAACATTGTGGGTGTCACTCACACATCCTACGTATCACTCTGTGCAGTATTCCTGTAGCTCCAAGCAATCTCATTGGGGTTTAGACCCACTGTGCCAGACCCTGTGCAGACACTGCAGAAGAATCAGTCTTACCCTGAAAGCTCGCTTGCTCTAGACATCATCTGCTTATGAAAGATGTAGTACATCCAACATAACCAAATAAAGACACTTTTGTCATTTTCTGCAGCACCCGAGATCCCAGAATAGCAATGGGAGCAGAATCACTAATGCAGATCCCACATAGACAAAAGCTTCAGTATGTTCAGGATGTTATTAGATTTGATGCTGCAGTTATGATTATTCTTTATGAGTTCAGCTGGAATAAAGTCCTATTTAGGTTTTAGGTTCCACCCCAAAGTGTTTTCTGTGTCATTAATCTGAGAGGAAATGGATTTTTCATTTAGTAGAGTCCAGATATAAAACTCTATTGTGGCAGCTCAGAGAAAATAAGAAGGAGAAAGATGCTGCTCTGATTCCTGCATCTTTATATATTCTCCCTGGTGTTATATATCTAGTGCTTTGTAAAAGCAGTGCTTTTCAAAAAAACTAGTCAGAATGCAGGCTTGACAGTTTCTCGTTCTTTCTTCTCCCAAAACATTCTTGTCTTTTCCTCTTGCTTTTCTTCCACCCATCCCTTATGCCACGCAAGCAGAATCCTCAGCATTCAGTGCACTTTTCTGTCAAGGTTTTAGGTAGGATTAAAAACATCTTGTAATGCACAAATATCTCGATCTTCAACACCTGATGGAAACAAAATGCTGGTTCTTACCATTTCACATCATGAGCTTTCAGTTAGTTTAAAGCTTAAGTCTGCAATGACAGCATGCATTTGGATTTGTCCAGAGTTTCTAGAAGCAGAATTGGATTGATTTTTATCTTTTTGTAAAGAAGTAGTTGAAATTCAGATATAGGGTTTAATTTCCTTTGAAGAGATAATGCCAACCACAACACATGCATTTAATAAGTTAGCTCAAAATCTGTCTTTAAAAAGAATACTATATTGTAAAGTAATGATCAGAAACAGTGTATAATAGGGTTAGTACACATTATGATCTACTAATGTAAGAAATTATGATTTCCTAGCAACATAAAAGAATAAAGAGAGAATCAAGGAAGAAAGAGAAGAAAAAAAATCCCCTTCAAAGTACAAAGCTGTTTTTCTCCACAACTGCAGATTTTTTTTTTCCTGTTGCAGGTCCTTCTCCCCTCCCCTCCTTTTTCTTGTTCTCCTCTCCCTTTCTCTCCCCTCTTTCTCACCTTTTGCAATTTTTTTTTTTTTTGCACACTGAATTTAACAAATCCATTTCCATTTCTATATGGGACCTCTTTTGTTTCCTGTTTCCTGTTTCCTATGTGTTTAATAACTGTATATTTTAAAAAGAAGAATTTACATTCAGCAATACAGTGATAAAATTACCACTTTCAGATTCACCTCTGATTTCTATAAGGTTCCTGACTTTGTGCAGCAGGATACAGAGTTTTACTATTTCTCATCTTTCTTCCACATTTATGTAACTTTTACTTCTCATCTAAAACTTCCTTTCTTGACATTTGTCTTTCCCCCAAGCACGCACATACAGAGTATGTGAATGAGCTTTGGAAAGAACCAGCTGGCTGCATGGACATTTTTCCCCTTGTTATTCTCTTTGATGTGAGACTCCGTTGACATATTTTCATTGCCTTATAAAGAACCAAAAAAGAAAAACCACAAAAAAAACAAACAAAAAAAATCCCTCCAAAGCTCCAAATGTTTAATGGAGTAAATAAACAATGTGCTGCTGGTTCTTAAAATGATAGCTCCTTGAGATCCTGGGAAGAATTTAATTAATCGGATTGGTAAACAGGTCTGTGTGATTTAGGCCCAGGAAACAGTATAGGAAGAATTAGGGAAGGCTAAGTAAAAAATGACATTTGACTTACTGCCAAAATTGTTATCTAAGTTAGTTAAACACAGTTGACATGAACTCATTAATCACAGAAAATAGGTCTGGAAAGGACCTCAGGAAGAAATACAGTTCGTTCTTCTCCCCCAGTGCAGTATCTCATGTATCTATCCTATGCATGCCAAAAGTTACCTAATGTGTGCTTAAAAGGCTCCTCTGTTGGATATTCCACACCTTCATCAGGCAGTCTGTTCCTGTGCAGTTTATTTATTGTTGTAAAGTTATTTCCTGGTGTTTAGCCTCCATTTCTTTTATTGTACTGTGTCTAAATGACCTTGTAGAAAAGTAGCTCTGACCTCACATCACATCCCAGCAGTTCAAACCACAATAACTTAATTGAAGTCAACAGTGGGAGATCATCACAAGGTGAGAAGCAGGCCATTGTCTATTAAGAAGTTCCCAGTAATGCTAAAGGAGGTGTTACCTCACTGACCACAAGATGTCTCATGCCAGGGCTTGGACAAGGCTAGTAACACAGCAGGGATCTGCTTCTGCAAGCAATTTCTCGAGTACACGATCTGCATGAGCCCGTCTCCAACATGAGCAGGTACCAGGTACTCTTGGCTTTGGGATGTCTAGCAATATCCAAAACAGTTGATGCTCTTGTATTACGATTTTCTAGCCTAGATTGGGCTTTTTGAAGGCTGAGATGTCCCAGAAAACTGGAAGAAGCTTTCTCTCTCTCTCTCTTTCTCTCTCTCTCTCTCTCTCTCACACTCACACACACGCACAAAATAAAGAAAAAAAAAGATAAGGAATGTATGAACCACATCTCAATTATTTTCTCTGTTTCTCTCCCCATTCCACCAGGAGTGAGTGTGGTGCTTAGTTGCCATCTGGGATTAAACCATGACAGCACCGGATCTGATACTTAGAGGGGCAAGTAAATGCTCCGAGAGTGCAGTTATGAAGTTCTGTATGTGTCTTCTCCTGTTCAATTCACATGGAGTATCTGTGATCCCTGTGAGTGAGAGATTTTCAGAAGGGCTCTCTCTGATCGGAACAGCATGGATCAAACCTCAGGCTGAACCACAAGTTAATCTGCCATTCACTCAGTGCCAGTAAGCTCATACTGGGCCAATGTGAGTTTAAAAGGTGCTGCTGTGCTGTAACTGAAAACAAGGATCTGTCAAGAATTGCTTTTGAACTGTCAATACCAAATTCCTGTAATTCAAAGCTCATCATCCATACCTGATCCCTGACTTCATTAATTTGAGCTGTAGCTAAACATTAGTTGTCCTGTTTACCTTGACTAGTAGCTGGGTCCTGCTCAGGAGGCAGAGGTGCTTTCAGACCCTTGCAGGTCAGCCTGAGACCACTGAAACCACTGGGGAGCTGGTGGTTTCACCTGCAGGCCACTTTCCTGTTCCCAGGGTAAGGCACGAACAACAGCTCCTGGAAGTTTGGGTGCATGTTACAGGGCAACCCTCACACCCCCTCCTACTGTTGTACTCGCTGGAGCACTCCCACATGACAACCTCAAATGGCAGGCTACTATTAGCTGCTGCCTGTGGGAAGAGCAACAAGGGAGCCAGGCAGCTTATAGAGATGAGGAGGCACAGGCAGAGTGTTCTGACTTTTAAACAAGGAATGCTAATGAGAAAGAAAATGATAAATATTTGAGTTCATGGTTTTTCGTTTCACTCACTCGTGCTTTTACACTCAGGGAACATTTTCCTCTTGGTATAAAGTGCTGATGCAGGTTGGGCAAACAAACATCTGACAGCCTCATTTGGCTAAGATTAAGTATACAGAAATTCATTTCACATATCGCTGCTCTGTGTTCAAACTAAAAAACAACACTCTCCTTTGGCCTAATTTGTTTGTTCTTGTTGGGCTTGGCA
Source organism: Neopelma chrysocephalum (assembly GCF_003984885.1). Classification (NCBI taxonomy): domain Eukaryota; kingdom Metazoa; phylum Chordata; class Aves; order Passeriformes; family Pipridae; genus Neopelma; species Neopelma chrysocephalum. Next base: position 2,904,898 of record NW_020897717.1, on the reverse strand, counting down.
GTGAGACAAACCCTAAGACGGCAAAAGACATGGGTCCAAAACAAGCAGGCCCACAAACATGCTTGAACTGCAGGGTTGTGTTTTGTTTCCACAACTCCCCTCTTCACAGCTTCTCTTTCTTCTTTTTCTCTCTTTTTCCCTGCCATTTGCATTCAGATTAGGTTCATCCCTCCTCCTCCATCATGCTACCTGTGTGTAAGGAGTAGGGGTAATCTTAGAAACTCGGGAGAGTCCAGTGGATTTCAGCCCTTGTGCCTGTGCCTTGCAGCAGCAGCCAAAAAGCTCAATCTTAATTTTAACACCCACAGTCCTAGTGTGTGTCTGGTCCTTTTGAGAGAATATCAGCCAAGGAGCCCCTTGAGCACGCAGGGAGTTGAAGGGTCTGTGCAAATTTAAGCACTGAACTCCATCACATCAGGACTGAATGTGACTTGCCTGAGAGATTTAGGCAGGTGTCAGGTACATTTCCCACAAGGCAAAGAATTCCTGTTGAACTCTGCAAAAACAGAATTTCCAAAGTGTCTAAGTAGAGTAGAAGTTTATTTATTTTTTAGCCAGATAAGAAGTCATAATTTCGTTCTTAGAAATTGCAGTCCATTTTTGCTGATTGACTTTTGCCCTCAGAAAAATTTGTCTTAGAAGGTGAGTGAATGAGGGCAGATTATCAGGCTTGGAAATGTTGATGAGAATGATGATATTTAGGAAAAGCAACTGGCAACTAAAATAGGGCAAAATAAAATGAAATTTTCCAATAAGGTTATGATAAGATATAGCTCACAGATAAAGTGAATGCAGAATTGTTATCCACTAAATCCTGAAAGAATAGAACTAAAGAGCACTTGATAAAAACTAATAGGCTAGCAGTTTAAAACAGGTAAAGAAAGCAGTTCTTCACATAGTGGATAGGGAACCTCTGGATGCTGCTGGCCTGTCAGGCTGCAGAGTCAGACCGCATCAGGAGGCTCAAAATGGGATTAGACAAATCTGCAGACAGCAGAGCAGTAAAGGGACACTAAAGAGAACGGGTAAAATGTGCAATCTAACATTCTGATCCAACAAAGGTGAATGCTGTGGAAACCAAGGAGACAGAGGGAAGGGTCCAGTCCTGTGTGCTCTCCCAGGATGGTCTCTCACCTTACTTCAGCTGGGTTTTTTCTCCAGAGGGGAGCAAAGCGCTGGATTGGGGGGTACCACTGCTGTAGAGGGTACCTCTGGGAGGTACCAAAGGGCTGTTCCTGTGCTCTAATAGTAGGTATATCTTGGGAATAAAAAAATACAATTAGCTATATATTTGTCTATTAAGTGTAAGACTTTATTCACTATATTTGACACCACAAACCAGCTTTTGTCTAGGCTGAAATGCACAACACATGAAAAATAAACCCCACTATATTAATGGATATTTTTTAACATCTTTTTACTCGAGAGTGTGTTATAATGTTATTTTTCTTTTCAGAAAAATAAAATTATGTCTTTAATTTAATTTATTTAACATTTTGGGTTGAGTAATTAAGAGCTTTATGAAAAACCATAATGTTCATCTAGCAGAGGAACTTAATCACAGCTCTGTTAGGCTTTCTTAAAAAAAAATAAAAACCCTGTTAAATAGATTACTGCTTTTTTAATTAGATGGTTTAATTACAGCTTGTTAATGGAAATATTACATAAATAGCTCTCAAAGCCACACATGCCCATGCATTATCAGAAAAGAGAGAAGATGCAGATGTTCCTAAAGGAGTAACTTTCAATGAGGGTAAATGGAAAGAGAATGAAAAGCCAGAACAAACCTCCTCCAAAATGGTGCAGTGGCATCTTCATATGGGTAGACATGGGATATGGTGATGCTACAGCAAGTTAACAACTTTAAAAAGCTTTTTATCTGAGTGTTTAAATTTCAGCACTTGCTGTGTGTTCCCTCTATGTTGATGTAAATCTGCAACTGTAATTATTGATCATTTTTCTTATACATCCATCTAGCTATGCTGTAGGGTCACATGCAGCTTTGATGTTGGAGGTTTGACCACTATTTCAAGACTTTTCTCTATCTTACTATAGGCCCTTTAAGTCACAACACTTTTACCATTAAAATGGAGCAACTAGATTACATTGAAATAAAATGTATTCATCTTCCCATAAAGCTTTCAAGATTCCAGCTAAAAGACTGAGTTGTTACACGATTGCTATTATACACACTCAGTAGTATTCATATATGTATGTGCAGGTGTGTGGACACATACACATCATTGTAATCTATACGTGCACATTTGAATAACTATTTATTGGGCAGAACACCTACTGCTCTTAGTTATACCTGTTTGAATGCCAACCTTGAAAAATCAGAAAAAGGGCAGATATTTAAAACACTGTGGATCAGAATTTTCAGGTACTTTAAAGAGGGTTAAAACCAAAGGTAACCTTAAACTCTTTACCACTTTGGTAATCTAGGCTTTGTAGACAGATACAGTCCTGCTTAGACATGTGTATTTATTTATATGTAAGCTATAAAAAGCATGTGAACATATTCACATCCAGGTGTCTGTGCCTATGTTTGCAAGTGTGCACTTATCTTTATTAAACAAAGAAGTATGCAGCACACTCACAAACACACTTTTATAGTTGGAATTGAAAACATATCACAATCTATAACACATATGCACCCAGCAGGATTTAAGATTAGTTGGTAAGGTCTTTAAATACTGAAGAAAGAGAATATGGTTAGTTGAGTTTGAGTATATTTGCTAGTTATGAAAGGGGAGAGAAAAAATTAAAGCTTCCCAGACCACAGCAATGGGACAAATAAGACAGTAGTGTCTGGGTCCAAGAAGCAAATTGAAATAAACTGTAGACCTGCAAGGATTTATATTGAAAGATGAGAGAATGAGACATCACAGAATGTATCATCTAGTTAATGGGGTTTGCTTGGGTAATGGTTGGATTATCTTTAAAAAACACCACAATATCTAATTTTGGGGTTTGGAGGATGGAATATTTATAATTCTGAGTCATTTCTATTCATAGAAGCATACAAAAAATATAGTTCTTTGTACCAACTGTGACTTCTCCACAAGAACTATATCTGTCCCAAGGAAGATTATGGAATTTGGGCTTTATTCTCCTTTCTTCTCTTTCTAAGAACTTAATCGGGTGGTTTGGATCAATATAAACTTGATGATTCACAACGCTTATGTGATTGCTGATACATAACCTCTATATACTCAGTGTAATGGGAAGTTTTACCTTATTCAGCAGTTGGAAAGGGGACTTAAAAGTCTGATAAAGCCTCTGGCTTTACTGGAGGGAATATCAGGCAATTTCTCACCTGCTTAGGGAGGCTTGCCATGTAATTCCATGTCATCAGCAAGCTTGCTGAGGGTAGACTCCACCCCATCATTCAAACTATTAATGAAGATGTTAAATAGGATCAGACTCAGTAATGACCCCTGGGTTATACTGCTAAATACTGGTCTGCAGCTAGACTTTGTGCCATTGATCGTGACCCTACTCCTCTGTTACATCCCTTTTTCCTCTCCTAGTCTTTTTTTTTAATCTTTCTAAACATAACGGAATGGCTAATCCCACCCTCGGTGAGTCCTGGGGAGAGGGGAAGTGCAAATGCATCTTATTCTCGCATCTGTACAGCTGCAAGGAGGTAACAGCATCTGTTGAAAGACTAGTCTAGCTCAAGAGGTCTGGGTACATAGCTTTGCACTATCTTTGGTGAAGCGCTGTAAATTGTGTTTCCACACTACTCAGAAGCCCCCTTTAATCACCTAACCTCTTAAAAAGGAGCACTCTGTGTAAATCCTAGGGAAAGGGCAATGTTACCACTTACATGCATGCTGGAAGAAGAAAACAAGAAGCTCTGTGGTGGTGCAGCATTAGCAGGGGCTTTGGGCTTGTGCAAGAGACCACTTGCTGCATCTGAATAGAGGGTTCAGTGAACTGTATGTAGTGACTGCTCTGTCTTGGAGGTGTCTGAAACAAGCAAATAGCACTGGTTCTCACAGTCTACTTCGACAGGTGATGGCAGAGATAGCCAGAAGAAAGCACTAAGAACAGCTTTGGAAAAAAAACTCTACATATGCAGGATCTGTCACAAACAGATCTCTGACTGCAGCTAACTCTTCCATTTTAGGAGCATGGTGGGAAGTTGTTGCATATGATCATTTTGGGTGGAACAGTTTTAGGTGAAATTTGAAAATATCAGTACTACCTGAGGACTTGAAAATCTGCAAACTTATATTTCTACCACTTCTAATGGAGATAATGTGTCTACAGAGGCATACATGCATTTTTCCCATTCCATTTCATGACCCTGTCAGTTCATTTGCTGTTTGTTAGGCAGGAATCTGTGTTCTGTCAGAACTATGTTTCTGTTCAGTGCTCAGAAAACAGCTGGGCCATGAGTTTTCCAGCAAGAAATCTGGTAGCCAAACCTTTGTCATCTCAAGTCTGAATTTATTCATTACTTTTCATGTGCTCCTGAAACTACTGGGAAACTTCTAGCCTGGAATGAAACTCTGAAGAAATCAAAATAACATTTTCCATGACCAGCAGATTATATCAGTGTTCAGCGAACTGCACTGACCGCTAAATGGATTTTCAGTTGAAGTGTCAGGCAGTGGTTTGGACTTGCAATGATTTGCCTTAATATCCTGTAATGCTTTCCTCCTAGCTTCGGGGGGAAGGCATCCTGTACTGTGATTAGTATGATTGCATAGAACTTTATGTGCGGAGTGTTGGAGTTCATGCTTATATGAAAAACTGCTACACATCTGGTATCATAAAAGATCCCTAGATACCACGGAAAACAAGTAGCTAGATTCCAATACCAGTAAAGATTAGAGCTTATTGTATAGTACTGCAGATTCTTGGTAGTCAGCTTTTTCTTAAATCAAAGAATGCCTCAGCATGGAGCTATGTGCCGAGGGCATTTTTTCTTGAATCAGCACATCAGTAGTTTAACATACCATAACACTAAGCAGTGTAACGATGATGATCATTTTCAACGATATTAGTTGCCAGAAGCCTATGCATTTTACAAGAAAACTTCCAGACATAAGGTTTTGCTACATTTAGTTCTTCTGAGGATTTATAGGTTGACGGAAAAAAGTGTTTTTAGTGAGAAGGGAACTCATACAGGTGGGAATGATATTTCCCTTGGAGTAAAATTTGTTTTACTTTAAAGAAAAACAACAAAAAAGTAGGAAAGTAACAAAGATATATGCTCACAGGTATACTGGAGGGAAAAGCTAAATCAAAGGAGCCAGTATCCTTCATTTAGTTTAACTTCTGGTTTTACTTTTTTGCCAACACTCTGATACCTCCACCAGGACTCTGTCAAGGAGCAGCAAAAGACTACATATGATTTTGATCCTACTTTTAATCTGAGTACCTGGCAGGTTTGCTTTTATAGCCCAGAAGGAACCTGGGTTTGGGAAGAAGTGTCATCATCTCTTGTTAATCCCAGTACAAAAGTGTCCTCCAGAGATCTGCCCCACCCCCCCTCCTGGACTTCTCTCTCGTTATTTTTACCATGTCTTCTGTCACTGTCTGTTCCTTGCTTGCTGGTCTTGATGTGAGCTCCTCTGTAATTCTTACTACCTAGGAGAAGGTCCTAGGTCTTGCTTCATGTAACTGTCTATCATGTTTTGCATCTGTGCTAGGAGTGTGCTTCATCATGCTTGTCTCTCCTTTCTCACTTTTCTTTAAAGTCTCTTATGAAACTCATAAGTGAAAGATATGCTAATTTTTCACTTTATAGCTTGGTTTAAAGTAACTTACATATTATATTCACTGCTGCCTCTCAATTTTTTCATCCTAAATAATTTTAGAAAACACTTCTTTTGAAAGCTGCTACACAGAATGAGTTTTGTTGTATAGTCTTATTGCACACAGCAAGTGCAACTTCTTCCCCTTTGTTTTATAGGATTAATTTTTTTTTTGCACCTCAAGCAACATGACACCAGCTTTAAAGTGGATGGGGAAAAAGGAGCTGGACTGAAAGTGGTTTTGATGGTGACAGAGAGAGCGTTTATCCCAAGACTCTTTTTAAGTGATTCAGATAATGTCTTCTTACCATTTCTCTAGGGAGATATCCTTACACAAGCCAAACAAATCTGTACAGGATAGCTGTCATGTACCAGAGTTCATCTATGGGCCTCATGGTCCCTTCCAACCTTTTGAATGGGGATTGGTTGTTTTGAATCTCTCCTGTGGTGCTTGGCAGTCTACTTCCTCAGAGAAAAGAGGTGTCGATGGCCCACCCTGCTGTCTCCCGAGAGCAGATGTACCGACCCGTAAACCTTGTACACAGGCAAAACCAGGCCACAACTAATCTGCAGTTCCTGTGAGATATTGACATATCATTTTCAGTTAAAAGCCTCTGGGTTTGGTCATGTAGTTTTTTTTTAAGTTCTGAAAAAAAAGCAAAACCGTTTTGTAAGTGTTTCCTTATTGAGTCCTACAAAAACTAATTGAGAAGAATTCAGAAAATCCTTTATGTCAATTCTACATTTAGGCTCAGGGGAAACAAAGAGCCTTTGTCCATCTGGCTACAATACCAAAGGGGAAAGAAGTGAGAGCACTGCCCAGAGAAGCAGCTTTAAGACTGCTTGGCATCCATGTGGGGTTCAGACTCCAGACCTTCTGCTGTTTTCTGTCAGGAATATTACTCATATCCTGCATGCTTCTTCTCCATCCTTGGATTTCACATTCTTTAGTTGCCTGTGCAGTTATCCTAAATCCAGCCTTCCTAATCATTTAGACATCCTTCCCCGTAACTACAGCAATTGCATAGTGCTTGGGTTTACTACGGTCTGTGCAAACATATGCTAATTAATTATAACTAATTACACACACTTAGCGTTTTTAATCCTATTTTTCACACCTCAAATTCTCCACATTCCTAATTTTTTGTTTGTTTTTAAAACCTATTTACTAATTAGTGAGGGTAGAGGTAAGAGGGAGGGGATACTCTGGCATAATATACCATTTTTGTGTAATAAGAATTTTATACCAGTTACAATTTAAAATTTTCAACATTTAAAACAGGACTGGTCTGAATAAATTACTTGGTTTCTCCACGCTGTCAACATCTTAAATTAACTAACAGGCTCAACTCTATGTCTACAGTCTGACTAATGTCTCCATTTCCTGCAGGACTGCAGGGTCTATTTAACAAGTTATAGGGCCAAATTCTCTGTTGGACCCAACTGCTTGTAGGTGCCCCAGAAAAATCTCCCACATGGCACTCTCAAATCCAACATCACCAGAATCCAGATCTAAACATTAAGATTTTGCAGGTTCAGGTTTGAAAGAAAAAAGCAAAGAAACTGGCACTGCCTCATCCTGGCATGTAACAAAAATGACTTTCTCCTTAATCAAGTGTGAAAGCTAATTCAGATAAAGCGTGAGACAGTAATGAAATGGGAGAAATACTTTCTAATTAGAATGTCAGCAAGATAACACAAACGAAATCCTAAACTCCCCACCATTAAGGTTTCCCTACTGAGCCCTCCTGCCATTGTTCCTCTCTCTTTCTGATTGCTTTTTAATAACAGTTGCTGTGTGTCCTTTGTAAATAATCCTCTCATTACAGGTTTGCTTGAAACATGCAATCAATATATTAAGATATTTTCCAGGAGAAATTAGCAGGTACAATAAAGTGTAATTATTCTGGCACTTATTCATTTTTAAAACCATAGGTTGACCAGGTGCCACTGTTGCTTCTGCCAACCTCAGCAATCAATTTTTATGGCATCAGGATCACAGCCATATGCAGATTAAACCAGGCGGGGCAGGCAATGGCATTTTCAAGAAGATTGAAAAATTAGAAATCATCTGCACTTTCCCTCAGACATAGTAGTCTTTTGAAACAACTAGAGAAATTGTATCTTAGATTAGGTAACTTTTTGGGGTATTGTTTATATATGTGTGTGTGTCTATGTTCTTTGATCCTTGAAGAGAATACTGATTCTTTACAAAACTCAAAAAAGTAAAGATTGAGAGAGAAGACAAAAATTATTATAAATATTTCTTTAAATTTAAGATCAACATGTAATAAACGATGCAATAAATGATGGACAACTTCCTCTGCCAAAAGGGAAGACCAAAACAGGAAGGAGAATGAAGTCAACTGTGTGGCATGAGGGAACTCAAGACTTCTACACAAGATAAAAGAAGCATTTCGACTATTTCCAGTAATATTTTAATCACATTGTTTAAGATCCCCACATTGGGGGGAATTGCTAATATCCAGTAGTTCTTCATTGGTAACTGAGAAATGAGTTTGGTATATGTGGGCTATTTCCTGGTTATCAGATGTATTCGTATCAATTGCCAAGTATGTCTGGAGGTAAATGGCTATCTGATAGAAATATATGGGAGTATGAGGAGCCAGCTATTCTTCTAGGATGGATAGTCCTTTCATGGCAGGACAGAGGCAAAGAAGAGAAATCATGCGGGGAATTTGGAAGAGGAAGACTTCTTTTGAAGACAAAGGAAAACAGGGCATTTTCAGTAAAAGAATTGATGCTAAGACTGACAGCTTTGTTGTAGCTGTTTTATGAAGAAGAAGGAAATGATATCTGTTGTCAGAGCAATCTCTGCAACATACGTTATCATCAGAAAAATAACATTTAATATATGACTTCAGTAAATTTAGAAAATAGTTTTTTTCCTATTCTGTGTGCTTAAAGCCAAAAACTGAGGCCATCAAATGGAAAAAAAATCATCTTTCCATTTTGTGTTGATCCTTTCTTAATGAACTTGATATTTTGGTTTCCAGATCAAAATTAATAAACCTTGCTCAGTTTATGAAAAGTGGACTACCACACTATTGTAGTGATTGTAGAGAGGAATCAGAAGTCAGTTGGTCAGTATGGATGTTGCACTGCTCAGAAGACAAAAAGATAACACAGCTGGCTTTCTCTGCATCGTTGACAATACAGAGTTTCCAGCGAGCTAATCAGAAATTACTCAGAAGACATACTGAGAGCATATAAAGGAAAGTGTCATGGTTCATTTCTGCAATGTTGTTTCTCACATCCAATCAGATCTTAAAATTATGTCGAAATTAATAGCCTCAGAAATAATGACTGACTATGACTGAGAATAAAGTCAGCAGTCAGCTGGAAAATGCTATTTCTACCATTGCATATTTATCCTCTCAAAGGTCTTCCCTATATAAGTAGAAAGAATCTTGTCCTCTAACTTCTTTTGCTATGTGCTGCCTTGCCAACTCAAAACACATTAGTTTTCTGGTGAATACTGGTCAGAAGACATGTGCTTCAGTCAGATAATTTTTGAATTAAACTATGTGATGATCTGCTGAGTGTTTGTATCAGTTATTTTGATCTCTCCTGAAAAGTCATGTGCAGACTGAGTAGCTGCCTCCTAAATGCTGAAGCTGTGCCTTATCTCTAAGTGTAAATGAGACAGTGGGTTGCATGAGAGCCTCGAGCAGGGCCCTATGCAGGGAAGACTGCTAGTCCTGAGGATTGGTTATCTCAGATGGCTAAATCGAGTAGGAGATGTTTAGTATTTGTTACCTAGAAGGCTAAAGTCCCACAAATATTTGTACGATGTGCATGCACAGAACATTGTACAAGTGCATACTGAAAAATAAAATGAGAAGGAATTAATAAGTGTACTGATACAAGCACTATGTCCCTGGGGAGATTTAAAGCAGAGGCGTGGAGGAGAAGCTGTTTAAATTTGAACTTCTTGAGCTATCTAGTTCTGTTAATGGAAATTGTTAGCAGAAAATGCTCGTGTCAGGGGGAGTAACCACATACCATCGTATTGCACCCTTGATCTTAGTAAAGGCAGATCACTGCATCACATTTGTACACGGAAGGCCCAATGCTTGCTAGGCTTTCATGTCATTAAGGTCCAAAATGTGAAAACCAGACCTTTAAAATGTTTGACTAGGCTTAAGCAAACAGAGGTTAAGTGCAAGCTACATTAAATTCTTAGGTTTCAATACCAAAAAAACCCCCAAACCACGAACCAAACCAACCAACCAACCAAACCAAAACAACAAAAACGACAATAACAAAAGAAAAAAGAAAAGAAAAAGGGGATTCCATTTTACTTGCAACTTTATTCTACATTTTTCCTTGTTACAAGCCAGACTAGGTCTTCTGCTAAGATTTAATCTTGTCCTAGTGTATCTCTCATTAGTACCTTTCTGTGCTTTCAGTTCTAAATTAGGATTCCCTCTGTTCAAAGGTTGTTCTCATCTTCCTTGCACCTCTGTAGAGTGAATGTTATGTCATAGCTAAGAGGGAGCTGCATTTGACCAGCTGACTCCCAAAGAGATCCATCAGGATTCTGGAAGAAGAAATTCCACAAGTGTTCTTGCACTCACTCTTTCTCTAATATTCCTTTTACCTGACTTTCCCTGCAATACAGCTACACTCCATTCATCACTCCATCTGTCTGTTTATTTATCTCATCTGTCTGTCCTTCCAGTGCATCCACGTAATACATCCACGTATTAGTCACTCATATAGGACCATCAATCAAATTCTTCCCATCAGTGTTTCCATGAGTCAATTTTTCAGGAGGTTTTATTGAGTTGATACGCTGTCTCCTAATATACTCATGTTCATGCATGGTGAAGTACTTATTTTTACACACTACACATAGCTCTGTACATTTTTCCATGATTAACAGCATTGAATATTACAATATTCACTGAACTAAGGTCAGAAAAGAAGACAGGAGGAGAATAGAAATGCTTACAGAAATGAGAACTAAGCAAAAATGCATCTGGTCCCTACTCAAGATGCAATGGTAGGTCTTCCCACCTCATGTTCCTACCGTATTTTTTAGGACTTTGACTCTGGACATACCACTTTGCAGCAGAACAAAACAAAAGAAGAACTTACATAAATATAAAGCTTACCATGTCCATTTTTCCAGTGCTGCAATGGACACCCATGACTATAACAGTGTAGGATTACAATAAAAGAAATTTCTGTTGGTGGAAGAAGATCAAAATAGCCAACTGGATGCTCTGTGCCTGAGAATGGAGAGGATATAAGAGAACATAGGAGTGTCTAGCTGGACTATATAGTTTTAATTATGCATTTTATAGGATTTCATGCAAAGGTGTGGAGATACCAGTGGCCTTCTCTGTAGCCTTGCAAAAATGTCCATTTTTTACCATGCTGAGCTTAAGAAAGAATAAATGGTTTGAAGAAAATGGAGAAAATACCAATTTACACAAAAAAAATTATCACGAGATTGGAAAGTGAAAAGGATTTGATCATAACTTGATGCATTCAGAACATCAATACAAAAGACGGAAAAAAGAACTAATTCACTGTATCAGAAGATGAAGGGATAAGAAGAAATAGTTGAAAACTGTGGAAGGGAAAATTAAGGTTGATAGCAGCAAAAGATTCTCAAATTAAATTCTTATGGTAGAGTCACTGGAATTGGAGTGTTAAGGGAGAGGAAGAATTGACCTACTTAGAGAAAGAAATTGGACAGTAATGAGAAACACATGTAGGAAGAAGGCTCTGGGTATTTTATGCACACTGATTGAAGTGCTTTGTAGTTCTTGGTGTTCTAGGTTTTTATGCATTGGGATATGGAAGTCTGTTGGGATACAAAAGGACTGTTAGATTGTACCACCAACTTCCTGACTTCATATTTGGGCATGGTTCAGTGAGCACAAACCCTTTTACACGCACATCTGTCATCCTCATTTCAAAGGAAACCTCTGGCTCAGGGACCCAGAGCAACCCTGGCAGACTCATGCCTGGTCCTAGTTATCTTAGGACACAGGAAGGTCCAGTTAGTACACCTGATGAGGAAATCCTCTCACTTGATTTCAGGCATTAACACCATGGATATCTATTGATGTAATTGGTTTTTGTTATTGTTTGTTTTTCTTTGTTTTTTGTTTTCTGGGGGAGGGTTGTGTTTTTTAATGTGGGCAGCACCTGGGTAAGGGGCTCAGATTTGATATGTACATCATATATATTTAGGTCCAGTGAGATTAATCATATTGCCAGCATCCCAGTGCCCCTGTGGGCTGTCCAAGTGGACAAGTTCTAGGGATCATCTTTGTAATCTTCAAGTTCATGATAGCCTTCTACTTGGGTCTGAGTCAGGCTGGTTGGACTGTTCCCTGAATACTAGGAGGACTAGCCTGCACAAAGGTAGAGCCATGGCCTGAGACAGTCACAATCTGAGGTAAGAAGTTCTAGAAGAAAAAAACAGAAAACACTGAGGGTAAGACACAGATGTGAATGTAGTTACTCTAAGAAGAGTTAAAAAAAATTAATTTCCACTTATTCACTTCAAGATGCAATTTGAAAATATTATCCTGGAATATGAAGAAGGCTGAATGACCTTCCTAGCTTTTTTGTCACTTCTTCACCATCTCGCAGTCTCTGGAGCCCAGGTGGAAGAAGGGCTGAGCTCCGTCCTCCCCCATTTAAAACTAGAAAACAGCGGCACAATATGAATCAGGAAATGTGCTTGGGGTTATTGGGCTGCTCTGAATTGCCAGCATAGGTTTTTTGTTTGTTACCTTTTCTAAAGCATTTCTTTTATTCTTTCTTTTATTTTTATTTTTGTTTTTAATTTTATTTACTTTCCCTGTAAAGCTTCTGGTGCATTCAGACATTTGATTATGTATGAAGTCTTGTATGATAGTTAATTAGCATTCAGAAGGAATACTTTAGTCTATGCATATTATTTGCACAGGTTAAGTGTTCCTGATAAGACTTCTCAAATCAGACAAGCTGAATTTAACTTAATTAGACATATGAATACTCAAGGAGAAGGTAAAAGGAAGCTTGTCCAAGCTTTTGTACCATGGAAATGAGGAGAAGAAGGTGCATGAGGGCTAAGTGTGCAGGAGGAAAAATCACCCCCAATCATAAAATAAAGAAGACAAGAAGAGAGAGATGTCATGAAATGCTTACAGCTATTCCTGAGCTTTCACTGCAGCAAAGAGTTGGGGAAGACAAATCTTTTTAGAGTCATCTTCACCTAAGGAACAAACTAGGAAATTTATTCGGTTATTTTTTGAAAGGGAATTAAAGATGTAAAGGGACAGAAATAGTTTAATTGCTAGCACCTCCAGGCACCTGTAATAATATGTCTGAAAAATCTGCAGTGTCATTACAGGCAGCCCTTTGCATGCTTTTTCCCCCTAAAATTTAAAAAAAAAAGTCTTTTCCTTTTCTGAAATTAAGGGAAACAAAACCAATGTAAATAGAACTGTGTTTCATTGTGACATGTTGTTTCATCAGTGTCAAAATGTTCCTGGAGGATATGTCAATTTTGATGAAATTTTCATTGAAAAGTGGCTGAAACAAATCACTTCAGCTGTCTTGTTTTATTTTTGTAATGTCAAAACGTTTTGTTTTGCTAAGGTAAAAACATATCATTTTGACTGCACCAATTTGATTAATTGATTTTTGTTATATCTATATTAATTTTTTATATTGGATTTATAGGAGATTTTAAATGGTATATTGTACTGAAGATTGAAGATTATGTTACAGTGTTTTCACATTAACAGAATAAAGTTTTTTGATATAATGAAATGAAACATTTCAGCATCAGCAAACCAAAACAATTTGAGAATACCAAAACATTTTGGTAGTTCCAAAGGGCTTAGAAATTGGTGTCGCTTTCAGAAATGTGGCAATAATGCAGTTTTGTTTGAGACCAAGAGAAAATAAATTTTTTAAAAGCTGAATTTTCCTTCACAGCAAAATTTCAGTGCCTCTAGAAATCAGGTGTACCAAGTGCAAAAGGAGTTCATCCTTTGAGCTATGCTCCCACCTGACATTTAGTATCGGGGTAATTATGAGGGGAATATGTGATGCAGAAGATATTAGATTCAGAAATTAACAATAAAGTGTCTGGATTCATGCTGCTGTATGTACATCTTTTCATCAGTTATAAGTTATGCTGTCCTCTACTCAAGTAAATGCCTACTAATTAAAAAAAGTTATTTACAGAGAGAATAAGATTTCCTTTAATGGGTTGGTCAGCCTATACTTTCTGATATATTCTGCTTCCAGCTGAATAAAACCCATGCAAACAAGATATGAAATTGAAATATTTACAAATACTGATATAGCAAAACCAGAAATAAACACAGGGGTTTGGTGACTGAAGAATACAGAAAAAAAGGGGAAAGTGCTCATGTTCCAGTTGAGTTTTTTTCCACTGTTTTTTTCTCTTTTTCAGTTTTCTTTGAAGTTTGGTATAAGACATACTTTATTAGTAAATAAAAATTATCTTTAAATAATAACCATAACTGGACATTAAGGCTAAAGGCTAGTGCCTTTAATCACAAACAAAAGCCAACTCCAGATTAGTTCTTGCACTGTGACATTTACTGCAGATACACAGGTAGATTTTGAGGTACATAGACAAGTTTTAAAGGCAGAGAGGAACACTCCTGAAAAGCATAGAATAAGGAAACCTATCTGAAAGAGTCATTGTGTTGTCACCCTGTCTTCAAAGCTTTGTGTGAGCATTCATTAGTCAAAGCAAAATACAAAAAATACATCTTTAATTTCTGCATCAATGTTCAGAATTATTATAAAAGCCTCTAAAATGTGATATATATATGCATTTATCTGCAAATTGGAAAATGTTCAACAAAACCCAGAAATTAGTCTTTACAACAATGCTTATTTTTTTACATTAAGTTTACTTAGATATTTTATCAAGACTACAAATTTTGAAATGACTTGTGTTCTGAAATAAACTACTATGGTAATGTTGTACAACTCTGTAATAGTATAAAGGGAATTCTACTTGGCCACCACATATTATCAATGTTGTGTCCTGAAACCTGAGAATGGTGATATTTTCTTTTGAGATATATCCCTAGATAAGTCAGCAGATGCTAATCTTGTGCATATGCCTGCAAAATCCTTTCTTCAAATTTACAAAGCTTTTTGCCTTGTTGAGAGAAATAACACTGTGGAACTGAGACTTGCATAATAAGCAGATTAATTTTACCAATTCCTGTGTTGGAAAATAATGCCCTTTTCATCCATTGTAAATCTGTTGCCTTTTAACTGTCATTGAGGACTCTCCTCAAATATTTCATGAATAAGCTCGTCTTCCTAACGTGGGGCATGTTTATAAACATCGATTTTATCTTCCCAGCTTCATCTCATGACTGGACACCTTTAGCCACACACTACCAGTCTTTGTTAAATTGTTGTAAGACAAAATGTGCTGCAAAAGGGAACTTTTGCAATGGCTTTTCTGATTGCATGGCTGTCTTCTCATCTAACCTCTCTGTTGCAGCTTGCCAAGCCTTCAAGAAGAAAAACTTTCCCTAGCACTGTATTTTTTTCCCTCTTTCACCTTCCATTCCCACCAAGTAGCAGTCTCTCTGACTTCAGATGATTCCTTAAGACATAGGCGGAAAAAGAGAGAGTACACCTTTAACAATGACAACCTCCCATATGTTTAAATTTGAGATTCCATCAATGAGTGAGTTTTATCAATTAAAAAAAATATATAGATGATAGAATACAATACAACAGTCCAGCCATAATCCCACTATTGTTGACAGAAATTTGATTTCTATCAGGTGTGGAGAATTAATTAGCATGCATACTCCTTCTGCAAAAGGTGGATAACGGTACAAAATGGTTAGTTATTTAGAAGCATGTGTAGCAGAATGGTCGCCTTATTCTAATTAACAATTGCAGGAAAAAAACAATATAACAAGGGATTTGAGGTAAGGAATAATAAGTGAATGGGTTTAGTTGTTTTTACAGTAGTCTCCTAAAAAAGATAATAATCTTGAAATAAGAAAGTTTAAAGTTTGCTAGCTGCTTATTTATACTGTTCCAGTGAGGAACAGTGTGTGTGAGGGAGTGTTTCTGGGTCTTTCATCTTTGATAATGGAAGTCTTTAATACAGCTGTGCCTATGTAGAAAATATAGCAGATACAGCAATCTGCTGTGGAAGGTGATTAAATATAAATGTCAATAGATTTAAGAAAAAAAATAAAAAAGAACCCAAAATTTCAAAAAAACCCAAACCCAACCCAACCCAAACAACAAGCCAAAAAACCACCCAAAAAACCAAAACCACAAGCAAACAAAAAACCCCTAACAACAAAACCAAATATCAAACCTAGACACTAGAACAGTTCCTTTTAGAGAAAAGAAAGGGTGGGGAGGCTGAGATGAGAAAGTAATAGAAGAGTTGTACACCCAGCCTGAGGTGAGCTGAAGTTTTACTGACACCAGCACTTGTTTGAGTAAGTGTCCTGCTGGGCCCAGCTGGATGGAGCAGAGTGCTGCTCTGTGCAATAGATCTCTGCTTAGAGACACTTGGAGAAGAGTCTGATAAAATATGATGCTATAAACTCTGCCTCTGACCCTTTTTTGCAGGTTTCTAAAGCTCTTTACCTGGGCAGAGTGTTTCAGACATGCTGCAGTAGTGCCTTAGCTAAATCTAAGCCTTTGACCTGAGGAATCTCCTGGATTAACCACGCAGGTGAAGTGTCCTCCTAGGCAGGATTTTATTTTAGATGCTCAAAGCTGAGGTTAACAAGGTCAGGAGGTGTGAGCTCATTGGGGATTAACACTGAATGCAGAGACAAATTCTACAGTTAATTTCCTTTCCAAGTTGCTGATATTAATAATGCAGGAGATGTACCCAAACAGACGTAGGCATTAGTATGAGAGAGGATTGTTTGTTCAGAAAAGGGCCTGAGCAGTAAGGACAAACAAAGGGGAAGTGAGTTGCACTTGTGCCAAGCTTCACCTTGCTTGCTACTGTACCACCCTAAGGGACGAGCTGGGCTGAGACAGGAAGAAATCAGTTCCACTGCTGCTACTGAAAATCTTTCTCTGTGTTCATAGGAAAGCACAAACTTTGATGCCTTTAGGCCTTTCTTGGCACTAGGTAGTTCATATGTCTTGCCATAACAAGGAACATGGCATGTTTGCTTAGATTAGCAGTGCAGTGTCAGGGGAAAGGACATGGTACCAAACCCTGTGGGCTAGAGGTAAGTGCGTGCTGCTCTCTGGGGAGATCTTTTTTAACATGTGATATTTAAAAGAAGAAAGGCTAAAGATTCTGGTTTGCACTCTGTGCGATGAAAATATATATTTCTCCCAACTACCCGAACTCCTATCTTCCTCGCATCTTTCCCTTCATACCCTTCCCCCCTACCTGTGCATTTGGATCTGATCCTTGTCCCTTGTCCCTGCCTCAGTGCTGATCAGGACTATATGCCAGCTCTTTCCTTTGGATAGTGAAGCATGTCACAAATATCAGCAAGGTACCTCACTGCTGTATGAGGTACAAATTAAATGTTTTTGGGTGAAAAAAATGGATTTGAATAAGACCAGATTCAGTGGTCAACCGTCTTTGATGGCTGATTTCCTTGTAGCTGTTTTTAATTAATGGTGTCATGACAAAGGAAAACCCTTTGAGCATTCTGTCAACATGAACATGCATTATGAACCTATTACTGTTAGGAAATCTTTGCATAGGTCAGTTTCTTCATATGACTCATAAATTAGTCCAGCTCTACATAGCTTTCAGGTTTTATGGGAAGCTGTCCATATTGTATGTACAAAAATCAAGTAGAGGGAGGAAAAAAAAATCCTCTGAAATACCTTACTGGGGATTCAAATTTTGGACAGAAAAAAAACAACTTCAGTCTTACAGGCTAGGACACTGTTTATACCTTAATATGGCTCATTATCTGGCAGTACATTAAATTAGGAAAAACAAATGGGATAGACACCCATAGAAATCTTCAGGGACTACCACATGGTCTGTCCACTGGGTGTCATTCTTGACCCACATCTGGATTAGCTCTCAGCAGTACCTTACATGCTTCATGAGAATGGCAACTGGAAGTTGAACAGGCTGCTTGAAAGAATATGTCCCTGTCCTTTGCTCTAGTCTCTATTGTCAGAAGGTGTTTGCAGCTACATTTTCCAGGAGAAATCTTAATGATTGATAGTCCCTTGTGCTACAAAATCAACTGTCTTAGTGTTGCCCATGTGTTCTCTATAATTTAAGATGGAACTGCTTGAAGGTAACAAGTGTTGTTACTTGTCTAACAACAAGTGTTGTTGCTGTTGGGTTTGAGCAGTTCTATTAAAATCACTCTCTGTACAAGAATGAGCTTCTCTCAACCCATGATCCATGTTCAAACCAGCCATGGAGATTGTTGTTTCTAACAAATGGAAAATGTTTTTTGTTGATCTATCAGTCTGTGTTTTAGCTACCATGCGTATCCAATACAGAAGCATTTTCCTTTGAAAATTTACATTTCACTTCTCTGAGACATTCTTTCTGGACTCTTGCATAGAATCAGTAATTTTTGCCTTCTTTTGAGAATAAGAGCCCAAGTGTTGTAAACAGCTACAAAATATAAATACTTTTCAGGAAGAGGAATGGATTCTGCTCTCTAGTCCCAAAGATGGGTGCCCTGATAGTCTGGGACCACAATACTGTGACTTAGGTCTTCAAATTGTTCAGTATAATTTCTCTACACAAAAAGAAAAGAAAAAAATCAATACAGGGATGGTTAGGGGGAGTGGGAGATGGATTTCTTAACTAGTAAACTGAGGATTATCAAAAACATTTTCATGACAGGCTGACTACACTTGCACCTTAAATAGCTAAGGGGAGTAAACCATATCTGAACTTCAGGGCTTTATAGTAAGGTATGGCATACTAGGATGAATCCCAACCTTTTGTTTCCCTCTCATGCTTCACAGGGATTTCTTCTAAAGAATCTACTGGGGCTGGGAATGACACACATTGCAATGAATCTGTGTGGCAGATATAATTAATGTCAAGTAGCAACATGTGAAAGAAAATAAGAAACTAATGAAAATGTCAATCAAATATTTAATCTGTAACAAAAGTGGGTTGATGAGCAATTTTTGGGGATTTTCTTGTTGTTTTTGTATTTGCGTTCAGACTGATTCCTCTTTCCCAAGATGTTTTCTTGCTCTTATGCTAGATGGACAAGGAAAGAGAAGAAGTATTAATACAAGAAAACCCTGGTGTTTTCGCAGCGAATGAGCTTATGATTTCTCAAATTCGATGAAACTGATGTTTTTTTTTCTCACTTTGACAATAATGTCTCTTCTGATTACAGCCCAGCAACATGGTAATGGCCTTTACAAGCTGATGCAGATGTTTAACAAAAATAAAAGTTGAGAATGTCAAGAGGCAGAGTGGATGACAGATAACAACGGGAGTGATGGGGAGAAAAATGCTTAACAAACTGGCCTCTGGGCATAAGTTTGCCTTTAGAATGATGGCTTAAAAAGAAGTAGAGATAGAAAATCTTACTGATTTTATCCAAACTATTTCATACAATGTAACCTAGAGAGAAATATAGAAGCACATAGCAGCAACTTACTATTTTATTTCCTATGAAGTTGCACTTGGAAGAAAGGGAAGCAGGGGAAAAAACAAAGAAAAAGCAAAAATTCTGACTCAGTATTGAATCCAGCACAGAAATACTGTGCCTTTTTCTTTTTCTTTTAATTTGAAAAAGCGTGACCATCTATATATATCTTTGTTTGGCACGGTTAAATTTTCTGAAGGATGAATTCAGCATACAAGAATTCAAATATCTCCTTTCCATGTCATTATCTATTTCTCTACTTATCAGGATCTGGCATTGTAGTAAAGCTGCAGTAAACAACCTGTCTAGCACCTGTCTCAGGTGCAGTCCTGCTCCCCTGTCTTCCTGGAAACTTATGTATATCATTCAGGAACCTCCTCACCATTTTCAATGCTATCTCTAGCATAAAAGGAAGTATATGTTATCCAGTCCTAACAGTGCAGCATTATTAAGCTTTCTATAATGAGGTTTCAGTAGACTGGAGTATTTTGAGACTTTCATGAGGGAGGGTTGTTCTTTCTGCCTCTTCACCTGGGAAATATTCTCTGCTTAACTAGCTAGTTCTCTGCTCTCACATATCCACATTCATTTGAGCAATAACAAAGCTTTGCCTTTCTACCCAAGGAATTGAAAGCACCTTAAAAGCATACATTGGTAAACTTCATTAGCTTTTTTTAAGAGAGTAATTTATTATCTCTGTCAGAGAAAAGTGAAGTAAAGTCATGACATTTTGGAAAGTACTTTTTTTTTCCTCAGAAAGCAATAGGCATCCTACGCTTCCAACAAGTCACTAATGCCTAGCATTGGAATTAGCTAACAGTAAGACAACTGTGCTCTTTAACAACTGAAATATCAGGTTAACTTACATTTTAAAATACCAGGGATATTTTGAGCTAATTTTCCATTCAATTGCATACTTTACAGATGAAGTATTCATAGCAATCTATTTCTTTCAGATAAAACAGGGTCCAAAAGTAATGCACCCCTGTTAGCTCTGCACAAGTATGAGTTGTACAGTTCACCATTTATTTTATAAATGCAGAAAGTTGATGAAAATGGTGTTACTTTTATTATGAAAGGTTCAAAAGTATGAGTCTTTTAAAAGCATCAAAACAAAGCTGAGATGAAATCACTTGGCCTGATTCTTCACTGTCTTGCACTGGTGCAACTTCATTGACATCTATGATATTGCAGAAACACACAGGTGTTGTAAGGCAAGGGAAAGGCACTACCTGATCTAGAGCTGATGGCCTCTGTCATGTTTTCTGAGCAAGACACAACAGAGACAGTAAACATTACCTAAAACTAGCTTGTCACAATTTCCTTTACTTTCTCTTGCTCAGCTGCCTGAAATTTATGTTTTTTTTTCATCTTTCATCCAGAAGTCACTTACATTTCAATACCTCAATTAATGGGGTGGTGGGTTTTGTTTGTGTTGCAGCTGGTGCCCCAATGATTTTGCCTGCAGTTAACTTGATGGCCAGCTTTGCTCTGAACTGTATGTCATCGATAACAGCAAGTGACAATCTTGCCATTACAACAACTTGATAAATTGACCAGGCTTCAAAACAAGTCAGTTTCACCTGTTACAAAATACAACAGGCTTTCTGGTTTAAATCCCCAGGGTCAAACATTTCTGACAGAGATCTCAAAGCACAGGAGCTGGCAGGCACACCAGGCAGGTCAGGCTTTTGATGGAGAAGACATTTACAGTCCAGAGGAATAAAGGGCATGAAGGTGTGGAGTGGCGGCTTTCCCCTGCTCTTCAGGGCTGTATTTGACCTGCTCTGTTGTGTTGCTTTTAGAACAAATCAATTCTCAGCATGTCCAAGTGTTTCGTGTTACATAACTCATTGCACGTCACCGCCACGTGCAATGCTCACATCAGGGACCCTCATTAGGAAACGTAGACTTCTTCAGGAGTCTTAGGGTGGTTTCATCTGAGTGTGGTTTAAGATGCTGAGCAGTAAAAATGAATGGAATGGGCCATTTTTGTGTGCAATATTCTATTTTTGCTGTGTAATGGGGAGATGCCTCTCTGCAAGACGTGCCTTGATGGGCTTAGATTCTATGAGACAACCCTCTTCTCTCTTGCAGTGCTAGAGAGGATTGATCAGCAGTCACAAATGTCATGGTCATTAGACATATTGTTATAGGTACTTTTAGTGACCTTAGGACCTTTTCTGCTGTTTTTATTAAGAAAGGAAAACAGAATTTTCCTTGAAAACAATTTTTATTATTATTTTAGGGGATCAGTAGTAATTATGCAAATGAATATTCAGATACTCCTGTGGAGCTATGTCTTTTCTTATTTTACTCTAGCTACATCAAATAAATGATTGCAGTTCTCACCAAGAAACACAACTCCACTGGTAAGATTTCCGAGAGTCCTCCAGGCCTTATTCTGATTTTACAGTCATTTTGTGAGATTTGATATTTAGAAAGTGACAGCAATTTCTGTTCCATTTTAGGCTGGGGAAAAGAGTGCAATTTCATTTGTACATCTAAAAGACTGCTATATGACTCCAATTCAGTCATACTCAACTTCCTTTAGAGGCTATTGAGACAAATAGATACTTCCAGATCATGAGTCAGGTGCCTACTGCAGAATATCTGAAGCCAAATGAACACCTCAGGCTTATATAACACAGCTGTGTAGATCTGGGCTGGGAAGAAGAGAAATCCCAGGCAGATTTAGCTATAGTAACATTCATCCTACTGTTGATCTAGTTATCTAACAAACCTGTGCTCTTTTTCCTACCACAATAGGCAATTGTGCTGTTAAAAGATATATGTACTTTTGCAGGAACACTTTTCTGTGTGCTAAAAGTAAGGCACTCTTGGGGTTGGATTTGAAATGGCAATACAGCTTACCAAAAGGGTATCACACAACTGTAAGGGAAACCTTGATTCCTCCATACAGTGGCGTTTTTTATGTTTGTTTCTCTTTCTACTTTTTTTTGGCTTTTGTTTCTGCTATGAAGACAACTGGATTAATATGGGGAAAAAAGGATTAGAAGCATCTGGAGCAAATAGCATTCGGCTTTTGCCATGTCTATAGCAATTTGTATTTGATCTTGCCGAGCATTTGCATGAGAAGAAAAAGTACGATGTCCATGATATTTTTTTCATTAAAAAGGCACAATATATTAATGAAAAACATAAGAATTTGATAAGCATCTGTGATAGTTTTGAA